>NC_142889.1:7833356-7986856 GCF_051225735.1 Oryctolagus cuniculus | reverse complement strand
AACTGGCCAAGACAAGACAGGGGACATCTTTTCTGTAGCATCAACCATGACTTGGGTCCATGCACTTGGCAAACGCAGCAAAAAAGCTGCACTCTAAAATGAGAAGGGGCCACAACTCATGGCTCTTGTGAATGCATATGATCCAGGGATTTTATAAGAGAGAAAAATCTGAATTCTTCCACTTACTTAGAGTCTGGCTTGGAAGATTGACAGGGGCCTGGGCACTCATGTAGGACTGTAAGATGTCTCTAGCATCTCAACATATCGCAGGTTCTGTTGCTCAAACCTACTAGGCACAGAACCTACAGGCAGCTGGCTCAGAAATTGTCTCTGCCTCTCTGTGGAAGCAGCAGGCAACTGGAGCAGAGCTGATCTATCCCACGATTGTGGGAGCCTTGTGTGTACAGAATGTGGGAACTCTGCATGAGAGGTACAGAGGGTAGCCAGGTATCTGGACAATCACTGTGAACAGCTCCATGTTCTCAGAGCTACCTGGTCACCAGAGGTCATTGGGTCATTGTAATGGTATCCATGCTCATGCTGAGGACTGCACAGATCCTGTGTGTGGTTCTTACCATGGCAACTTCTGTGGACTAACACTGAGACAAAGATCACCTTGGAAGAGAGGGAGCTGAAGAAATGATTATGCCAACAAGTTGAGTAAATCCTCCCTTCTGACATGGAGCATTCACCAGAACTCCCCTGCAACACCCAGCACACTTCAGAGTATTCACTGAAAGAGCATCGTTCAAAATAAAAGCCATCAGAGAAAAAAGGAAGCATCTCCATAATGCCTAAAATAAATTCATAAATTCAAGAAACAAGATCTAGTAAGACAATATAATGTCCCCAAAGGAACATTACAACACTTCAATTTTACAGTGTGAATATGAAGAGGTTGATGATATACCACAACTCAAAAGATAATTGTAAACTTACTCAGAAGCCATGAGAAGTCCACTGGCAAGGGCAGACACCTTCTCAGCTTTAGTTTCTTCATCTGAAATGTGAGGGGACTGGGTGAGATTGCTTCTCAGGTTCTTCTAGCACAGAAATAGATCACTGAAGATACTTTAATTGTACCACATTTGCATACTTTGCCCTTCTAATGCTACAAAACTTTGAAAGATGAGCCCTTGCTGCTTGAGAGGAGGGATTAACTTCACTTTAAACTATCAGGTGCATCTCTACAACTGCTGCGGATGACTCCCCAGGCCTTGTGGTGCTTATGGCTTCATTCTTAAGTTTTGCAGAGTTAACAGAGTGGAGACAACCTTGATGATGAAGAATATACATCAGAGGAATTTTATCCTTTTTTTTTTTTTCCTGTTTCATGTCTTCAGTTTCCATTTTTCAATCAATTCTGCTTCATGGTAAGTATCTTTTACAATCTTAAGGAAAAGTATGTCCCAGAAATTAAATTTACTTTTACTTATATTTGGACTCATTTGGGGATTGATGTAACTGCACTATACTTTTCAACAACAAAGTCATGAAATTATGTGAATAAATACTAGACCTGATAAAAAGACACATTAAAGCTCTGGCAGAGGAAAATAAGATTGTAGTGGAGGTCGAGAATGGTGCTTCCATGTCAGGATATGCGGGATCTGAAAATAATAATTCCTGGTCATTTGGTAATGCTGGAGTACAAAGCTGATTATATTGTTGTGGACAGCTCAGCAATCAACACTACAAATGGTGCTGGTAGCATTTAGTGCCAGTAACCACCAACAAAAGGATAAATGCATCAGGTAGGTTAGCACTTGAAGATTCCCATGTGCTGCTCCATTCACCATGGGTGGTATCCTGCCACAGAAAAGCTTTGTAATCACTGGTTAGCACAGAGTAACACTTGACAATTTAAAGCTCTATGCATTTATAAGGAATAGGCTGGATTCATGGAACTCTTAATTCTCTATATAAAGTTTTCAGTATTGTTAGTTTGCTTTCAGGTAAGTCTCTTCAGTGCTATATTATATCCTTAAAGGGAACTTGACATCATGGTTGATGTAGGAAGCAGATAGGTGATCTTTGTATACATCTCTTGTTTTTGAGATCAATTTGAGAAAAAAAGACATGGATTCATTTCTGTAAAATATTTATTTAAGTATTTAACATGTTTTTCAGACCAGTTGAGAATATGGTTATTAAGTATTCTGTCATTTATTCTTATAGATGTAACTGTTAGACTGAGGTTATTAGAACATGTGCTTACTTCTAGTACTGTATTTTGTTACGTAGATTATGAGCATAAAAAAGAAATATGTTGAAAATGTTTTGAAATCATGAGCCAAAGAATGTCTTCATTTGTGCTATCCTTCAAAATAATGAAAGTTATTTAATGTATATTTTTAAATGTTACATTTGTGAGAGTATAATCTTGAAATGGGTAGCAGCCTCTGTCCAGAGAGTATTCTAAAAGTTGGAGTGATTTAATAATATTTTTATAGCAATCTCTAATTTCATAATTAAAGTCTTCTAATTATATTATAAAGAATAAAAGATATTTTATGATGAGATTATAAAAAACTAATATATTCATGATTTTTTATATTCATGAATGTTAACCAAAAACTTTAACTCCTTGAATGCCTGAGCTATAAGGAAAGCACATTTGGGTATTTTTGCTTTCATTCTGCTGGTTGAAGAGGAGGGCACTGAGAGATCAGGGAGACCAGGACTCTTGATGACTTTATCCAATGCTAGGGAAATGTTAATATTATAGAAGGGTGTAGTCATTTAAGAAATTTTGGCTATGTACTACAGGTACATTAGATAACTCATTTTATATAATGACCATTTAAAAAATTAAGAATATTTAAAATATGAATTGTGGGGGCAGAGCCAAGATGGCAGAATAGTGAGGGCGCGCACCGATAGTCCGGGAAAATTTAGTTTAATAAAAGGGGAGTTACGGTAGCCTCAGAAAAAGAACAGGAAAATATTCCAGAGGAAACTCTCCTGGATCGAGTGGCTGTGAATTGGACGACCTACTGGGAAAACAAGTTCGCCAACCGCCTGGAAGCCGAGCCACAGGAGCCGCGGGAGCCACAGGGTCTGCACGCCAGTGCAGGAAGGGGAGTGCATGTCACACAGACGCCAGCGGGGAGAGTGGGGACGTCCAGGGCTCTGAGTCCACACATCGGCGCTGGAAGGGGAGGTGAGCTCAATAACCCGAGACATTGGCGGGGTAACGGGGGTCAGAATCTACAGGGGAGCCGGAAAGTGCAGCAGACTCTCTACTGGCAAGAAGGAAAAAAAAAAAGGATGGGGGTTTCTCTCTCCGCCAACCTTGCAAAGGTTGCAAGGCTGCAAGGCTTGAATTTGCAAAGGACAAAGAGCAGGCCCCCTCTCTGGATTTACATAACAACAGGGGAGAGCTAAGGAACTGAGTCACTACAATTCAGTAGCCTAGGAAACCCAGCGGGAGTCCAGAGGAGAAACGGAGCCTACACAGACTCTTTGGGTAGAATCCAGAGACTGGAAACTAAATACCATCAATTCACAGCGGTGCCGTGTGGTATTACTTACCCCCTGAATAAATAAAATAAAATTAATTAATTAATTAGTTAATTAATTAATTAATAAAAAGGAGGGATTTACCATGCATAAGCTGAGCGTGTCACCTTTGCACACCCGTAACCCTGAAGAACCAAGTAGAGCTCTCAGGCCACACCCATCTCAAGCCTCCAAGGCTCCTCCAACAGCAGGCAGTCCACTTAACACGGACATAGTATAAAATAAAAAAAAATAAAATAAAATGAAAACGCACAGTGACAAAAGAAGAATTAACTATGCCAAGCAACAAACACAGAAATCGAGGGAACAAGATCAACGATGACACTATGATGCCTCCAAAAAAACAAAACACCCCAAACCAAGATTATGAAGATGATGAGATAGAAGAAATGCAAGATACGGATTTCAAAAAATTTATGATAAGAACATTTAGAAATTTTCAAAAGCAAATCCTTGAACTACAGAAATCCTTAATGGACAAGATTGAAAATCTCTCTCGTGAAAATGAAATTTTAAGGAAGAATCAAAATGAAACTCAGAAACTAGTAGAACAGGAAAGTGTGATAGTGAAGAGAAATCAAAATGAAATGAAGAGCTCAATAGATCAAATGACAAACACATTAGAAAGCCTTAAAAACAGAATGGGTGAAGCAGAAGAGAGAATATCGGACTTAGAAGATAGAGCACAGGAAAACATACAGTCAGACCAAAGAAAAGAAGAGGAAATTAGAAATCTAAAAAATATTGTTGGGAATCTACAGGATACTATTGAAAAAACCAACATTCGAGTTCTAGGAGTTCCTGAAGGCATGGAGAGAGAGAAAGGATTAGAAGGCCTTTTTAGTGAGATACTAGCAGAGAACTTTCCAGGTTTGGAGAAGGACAGAGACATCCTAGTACAGGAAGCTCATAGAACCCCCAATAAATATGACCAAAAGAGATCCTCACCACGACACGTGGTAATTAAACTTACCACAGTGAAACATAAAGAAAAGATCCTAAAATGTGCAAGAGAGAAACGTCAGATTACTCTCAGAGGATCTCCAATCAGACTCACAGCAGACTTCTCATCAGAAACCCTACAGGCTAGGAGGGAATGGCGAGACATAGCACAGGTGCTAAGAGAGAAAAATTGCCAGCCCAGAATATTATACCTGCCAAGCTCTCATTTGTGAATGAAGGTGAAATAAAGACCTTTCATAGCAAACAGAAATTGACTTTGTGGCCACTCATCCGGCCCTGCAAAAGATACTTAAAGATGTGCTACACTCAGAAACACAGAAACACGGCCATCAATATGAAAGAAGGGAAAGGAAGAACACCTACCAGTAAAAGAGCATGGGAAGCTCAAAGCATATACTAGAAAATATCTCCGGGAAAATGGCAGGGCAAAGTCGCTACGTATCAATAGTCACATTAAATATTAATGGTATGAATTATTCACCTAAAAGACACCGATTGGCTGATTGCCTCGAAGAACACAACCCAACTATTTGTTGCCTACAAGAAACACATCTCTCTAACAAAGAGGCATGCAGTCTGAAAGTGAAAGGTTGGAAAAAGATATTCCATGCCAACAAAAAAACAAAAAAAAGCAGGTGTAGCCATATTAATATCAGACAAAATAAACTTTAATACAAAAACTGTTAAGAGAGACAAAGAGGGACACTATATAATGATTAAGGGATCAATTCAACAGGAAGATGTAACTATTATAAATGTACATGCACCTAATTACAGGGCACCGGTCTATTTAAAAGATATGTTAAGGGACTTAAAGGGAGATTTAGATTCCAATACAATAGTACTGGAGGACTTCAATACTCCACTCTCAGAAATAGACAGATCATCCGGACAGAAGATCAACAAGGAAACAGCAGATTTAATCGACACTATTGCCCAAATGCATCTAACAGATATCTACAGAACTTTCAACCCTACATCTACAGACTTCACATTCTTCTCAGCAGTGCATGGAACCTTCTCTAGGATTGATCACATACTAGGCCATAAAGCAAGTTTCAGCAAATTTAAAAGAATTAGAATCATACCATGCAGCTTCTCAGACCACAGTGGAAAGAAGCTGGAAATTAGCAATTCAGGAAACCCCAGAAAGTATGCAAACACATGGAGACTGAACAACATGCTCCTGAATGAACACTGGGTCATTCAAGAAATCAAAAGAGAAATCAAAAACTTTCTGGAAGTCAATGAAGATAACAACACAACATATCAAAACTTATGGGATACAGCAAAAGCAGTATTGAGAGGCAAGTTTATAGCAATGGGTGCCTATATCAAGAAATTGGAAAGGTACCAAATAAATGAGCATTCAGCGCATCTCAAGGACCTAGAAAAACTGCAGCAAGCCAAACCCAAATCTAGTAGGAGAAGAGAAATAATTAAAACCAGAGAAGAAATCAACAGGATTGAATCAAAAAAAAAAAAAAATTACAAAAAATCAGCCAAGTGAGAAGCTGGTTTTTTGAAAAAGTAAACAAAATTGACACCCCATTGGCCATACTAACTAAAAAAAGAAGAGAAAAGACCAAAATCAATAAAATCAGAGAAGAAAAAGGAAACATAACAACAGACACCACAAAAATAAAAAGAATCATCAGAAATTAATACAAGGACCTGTATGCCAGCAAACAGAGAAACCTATCAGAAATGGATAGATTCCTGGACACATGCAACCTACCTAAATTGAACCAGCAAGACATCAAAAACCTAAAAAGACCCATAACTGAGACAGAAATTGAAACAGTAATAAAGGCCCTCCCAACAAAGAAAAGCCCAGGACCAGATGGATTCACTGCTGAATTCTACCAGACATTTAAAGAAGAATTAACTCCAATTCTTCTCAAACTATTCAGAAGAATCGAAGAAGAGGGAATCCTCCCAAATTCTTTCTATGAAGCCAGCATCACCTTAATCCCTAAGCCAGAGAAAGATGCAGCACTGAAAGAAAATTACAGACCAATATCCCTCATGAACTTAGACGCAAAAATCCTCCATAAAATTCTGGCCAATAGAATACAACAACACATCAGGAAAATCATCCAGACAGACCAAGTGGGATTCATCCCTGGTATGCAGGGATGGTTCAACATTCGCAAATCAATCAATGTGATTCACCACATTAACAGACTGCAAAAGAAAAACCATATGATTATCTCAATTGATGCAGAGAAAGCATTTGATAAAATTCAACACCCTTTCATGATGAAAACTCTAAGCAAATTGGGTATAGAAGGAACATTCCTCAATATAGTCAAAACAATTTATAAAAAACCCACAGCCAAGATCCTATTGAATGGGGAAAAGTTGGAAGCATTTCCACTGAGATCTGGCACCAGAAAGGGATGCCCACTCTCACCACTGCTATTTAACATAGTTCTGGAAGTTTTAGCCAGAGCCATCAGACAAGAAAAAGAAATCAAAGGAATACAAATTGAGAAGGAAGAAGTCAAACTATCCCTCTTTGCAGACGATATGATTCTGTACTTAGAGGATCCAAAAACTCTACTAAGAGACTATTGGAACTCATAGAGGAGTTTGGCAAAGTGTCAGGATATAAAATCAATGCACAAAAATCAACAACCTTTGTATATACAAGCAATGCCACGGCTGAGAAAGAACTGCTAAGATCAATCCCATTCACAATAGCTACAAAAACAATCAAATACCTTGAAATAAACTTAACCAAGGACGTTAAAGATCTCTACGATGAGAACTACAAAATCTTAAAGAAAGAAATAGAAGAGGATACCAAAAAATGGAAAAATCTTCCATGCTCATGGATTGGAAGAATCAACATCATCAAAATGTCCATTCTCCCAAAAGCAATTTATAGACTCAATGCAATCCCAATCAAGATACCAAAGACATTCTTCTCAGATCTAGAAAAAATGATGTTGAAATTCATATGGAGGCAAAAGAAACCTAGAATAGCTAAAGCAATCTTGTACAACAAAAACAAAACCGGAGGCATCTCAATACCAGATTTCCGGACATACTACAGGGCAGTTGTAATCAAAACAGCATGGTACTGGTACAGAAACAGATGGATAGACCAATGGAACAGAATTGAAACACCAGAAATCAACCCAAACATCTACAGCCAACTTATCTTTGAACAAGGATCTAAAACTAATTCCTGGAGCAAGGACAGTCTATTCAATAAATGGTGCTGGGAAAACTGGATTTCCATGTGCAGAAGCATGAACCAAGACCCTACCTTACACCTTACACAAAAATCCACTCAACATGGATTAAACACTTAAATCTATGACCTGACACCATCAAGTTACTAGAGAACATTGGAGAAACCCTTCAAGATATTGGCACAGACAAAGAGTTTCTGGAAAAGACCCGGGAGGCACAGGCAGTCAAAGCCAAAATCAACTATTGGGATTGCATCAAATTGAGAAGTTTCTGTACTGCAAAAGAAACAGTCAGGAGAGTGAAGAGACAACCGACAGAATGGGAAAAAGTATTTGCAAACTATGCAACAGATAAAGGGTTAATAACCAGAATCTACAAAGAGATCAAGAAACTCCACAAAAACAAAACCAACAACCCACTTAAGAGATGGGCCAAGGACCTCAATAGACATTTTTCAAAAGAGGAAATCCAAATGGCCAACAGGCACATGAAAAAATGTTCAAGATCACTAGCAATCAGGGAAATGCAACTCAAAACCACCATGAGGTTCCACCTCACCCCGGTTAGAATGGCTCACATACAGAAATCTACCAACAACAGATGCTTGCAAGGATGTGGGGAAAAAGGGACACTAACCCACTGTTGGTGGGAATGCAAACTGGTGAAGCCACTATGGAAGTCAGTCTGGAGATTCCTCAGAAACCTGAAGATAACCCTACCATTTGACCCAGCCAGCCCACTCCTTGGAATTTATCCAGAGGAATTTAAATTGGCAAACAAACAAGCGGTCTGCACCCTAATGTTTATTGCAGCACAATTCACAATAGCCAAGACCTGGAACCAACCTACATTCCCATCAACGGTAGACTGGATAAAGAAATTATGGGATATGTATTCTTTAGAATACTATACCACAGTAAGAAACAACGAAATCCAGTCATTTGCAACAAAATGGAGGAATCTGGAACACATCATGCTGAGTGAAATCAGCCAGTCCCAAAGGGACAAATACCATATGTTCTCCCTGATCGGTGACAACTGACTGAACACCAAAAAGGAAACCTGTTGAAGTGAAATGGACACTATGGGAAACGGTGACTTGATCAGCATAGCCCTGACTGTTAATGAACAACTTAATACATTATCCCTCTTAGTAGTTTTTTTTTTTTTTTTTTTATTTTGACAGGCAGAGTGGATAGTGAGAGAGAGAGACAGAGAGAAAGGTCTTCCTTTGCCGTTGGTTCACCCTCCAATGGCCGCCGCGGCCGGCGCGCTGCGGCCGGCGCACCGCGCTGATCCGATGGCAGGAGCCAGGATCCAGGTGCTTTTCCTTGTCTCCCATGGGGTGCAGGGCCCAAGCACCTGGGCCATCCTCCACTGCACTCCCTGGCCACAGCAGAGGGCTGGCCTGGAAGAGGGGCAACCGGGACAGAATCCGGCGCCCCAACCGGGACTAGAACCCGGTATGCCGGCGCCGCTAGGCGGAGGATTAGCCTATTGAGCCGCAGCGCCGGCCAGTAGTTTTTTTTTTTTTTGTCTGTTCTACTTAATATGACTGGTTTAATTCTGTAATTATCACACAGTTATTCTTAAGTGTTGAAAATTAACTGAAATGTGATCCCTGTTAAACATAAGAGTGGGAATAAGAGAGGGAAGAGATGTATAATTTGGGGCATGCTCGGGCTGACTTGCCCCAATTGGTAGAGTTGGAAACACACCAGGGGATTCCAATTCAATCCCATCAAGGTGGCATGTGCCAATGCCATCTCACTACTCCAAGTGATCAATTTCAGTTCACAATTGATCATAATGAAAGGACTAAGAGTCAAAGGGAGCACATAAACAAGTCTAGTATCTGCTAACACTAACCGATAGAATAAATAAAGGGGAGAGTGATCCAACATGGGAAGTGAGATACTCAGCAGACTCATAGAATGGCGGATGTCCTAAATAGCACTCTGGCCTCAGAATCAGCCCTAAAGGCACTCGGATCTGGCTGAAAAGCCCATGAGAGTATTTCAGGCATGGAAAGCCAAGACACTCTGGCAAAAAGATCTCTGCGAGTGAGATCCCAGTGGAAAGAACAGGTCTTCAAAGAAGGAGGTACCTTTCTCTGAAGGGAGGAGAGAACCTCCACTTTGACTATGACCTTGTCTAAACAAGATCAGAGTAAGAGAACTCAAGGGGCTTCCATAGCCTTGGAAACTTATGAGTGGAGCATAGGGAGATTACTGATGCCATAGACAGGAGTGTCAATTGGTAAAGTCAACAACAGGAGTTACTGTGCACTTACTCTTCATATAGGATCTCTGTCCTTAATGTGCTGTACTTTGAGATTTAATGCTATAACGAGTACTCAAACAGTATATTTCACTTTGTGTTTCTATGGGGGTGCAAACTGTTGAAATCTTTACTTAATGTACACTAAACTGATCTTCTGTAAAAAAAAAAAAAAAGAAAGAAAGAAAGAAAGAAATTATCAATTCCCAACTTGACTCTCACTGGGATTAAACATGACAATAGGTCTGATCTGATTTCATCATCATTTAAAAAATCATGTATCATTTTTCACTTCATGTTTCTGTGTGGGAGCAAACTGTTGAAATCTTTACTTAATGTATACTAAGCTGATCTTCTGTATATTAAGATAATTGAAAATGAATCTTGATGTGAATGGAAGGGGAGAGGGAGTGAGAAAGAGGAGGGTTGCCGGTGGGAGGGACGTTATGAGGGGGAAGCCATTGTAATCCATAAGTCGTACTTTGGACATTTATATTCATTAAATAAAAGTTAAAAAAAAATATATATATATATATAAAATTGTGAAGACTGACTATTTTAGGAAAATAACACAAGAAATCCTATTCCTGGATAATTATAGGACAGAGGACTTTATTTAAAATTACCTTGTAGCAAATCTAATTGCCATATGGTGTCCTATAATTTTACAGTATTTATTGTGTATAAAAACTACACATTGTAGCTGACTTCTAGATTAATAACTATATTGAATTTAGTTCTGGATATTGTATTGTACATTATAATATGCTATCAAATGTAGTAGCAATAATTATATTTTACTAAAATAGCTACAAGAAAATATTGATTCATGAAAAATGGTCTTCCGAACTGTCTTCTCTGTACTCAAACTTTATGTAAGAAATCAATTATGTAAAATTGCCAGATGAAGTTTGGAGTAATTGTTGAATATCTTACGAGATGTGGATTTTATTCATTTTCATTTTTATGGATCAAATTAAAGTTATTATTTGTATTCATAATAGAAATAAAGAATGTGAAGGCAGGAAATCTTCCAGAAAATATAGAGAAATCCAAGGTAAAGAAGGAATATTTATGGAAAACTGGAGGGCCTAGTCATTACTTATCAATAGTAACCTTAAATAGTAACCTAAACTCTCCAGTTAAAAGATACAGATTGGCTGAATGGATTAAAAAACAAGACCCAACTATTTTCTGCCTACAAAAAACACAACTTACCAACAAAGATACACATGAAAATGAAAGGATGGAAAAATATATGCTGTAGTGGCACAATTGGTAGCATGTGATACTTATAAGGAAAAAGATATTCTATATCAACAGAAAGAGCAAAAGGGCAGGTGTGGCCATCCTAGTATTAGTAAAGTAGACTTCAACTCAAAATCTGTTGAAAAAAGTACAGAAAGATACTATGTAATGATCAAGGAATCTATTCAACAGGAAGATGTGATTACATAAATGTACATGCACTCAACCACAGGGCACCTGGCTATTTGAAAGAAATATTATTGCATCTAAAGGGAGATATAGAATCCAATAAAATAGAAATGGGGAACTTCAAGACCCCACATTCATCAGTGGACAGATCAACTACACAGAACATCAACACAGAAACAACAGAGGTACTTGATACTATGGAGCAAATACCCCTGATATCTACAGAACTTTTCATCCCACAGTTGAAGAATACACATTCTTCTCATCAGTATATGAAACTCTCTAGGATCAACTATATGCTAGGGCATAAAGCCTGGGCAACTTCAAAAAAATTAAAACCATATCATGCATATTCTCTGACCACAATTATTTTAAGGTGGAATTGAACAGCTCACAAATCTCTAGATCACATGCAAACCTATGGAGATAAACAACCTGCTCATGAATTAATGGCAAGTAATAGGACGAGTCAAAGAGAAATCAAAAAATTTTTGGAAATGAATGAAAATGACTATACAACATTATCAAAACTTTTAGGATACAGCAAAAGCAGTGTTAAGAATGAAGTTTATAGCATATGGTGCCTATATCAAGAAATTGGAAAGTCAACAAATACATGAGCTATCAATGCATCTCAAGGACCTAGAAAATCAACAAACTAAACCCAAAATTAGTAGGAGGAAAGAAATAACTAAACTAAAAGAAGAAAATAATAAAATAAAATAAATATATGATGTGTTAGTGATTTTTAAAAAAGCACAGATTTTTTTAAATAATGGTACATCATTAGCCAACTAACCAAAAAAAAAAAAAAGAGAAGAGGAAGATGTTCCAAATCAATAAAATCAAAGATGAATTAGGAAGTGTTACAATAGAAACCACAGAAAGTAAAAGAATCATCAGCAATTATACAAACAATTGTATGCCAACAAATTGAGAAACCTGGAAGAACTGGATACATTCCTGGTGGATAGATTATGAGGGTAAATTCACAATAAATAAGATATTAAATCACACCAGATGTCTATCAACTGTTGAGTGGATAAAGATATTATGTCATATATATAGATATATAGATATATAGATACATAAATTATAATATTATAATTATATGTTATGGGAGTACTACTCAGCTGTAAAAAAAAAATTGAAATCTTGTCTTTTGCAACAAATGGCCACAACTAGAAACCATTAACCATAGTGAAATAAGCTAGTCTCAAAAAGCAGATAAAATGTTTTCCCTGATCTAAGTAAATGAGTACCTGAAGTGCTCTATTGGAGTGTAATAGATATTTTTAGAATTGATTAGGCTAATAGCCATAATCACCTCCATGTAGGAAGTGATTTTGTTTCTCTTCATACTATTTGTTTAACACTTTTACTTAGAGCAGGGTTAACTATGTGATCATTAAGTATACTGAAAATAAATTTTTATAAAAATTAAGAATGGGTATTCGAGAGTGAAAAAGAAGGGTGGGAGCACTGGAAGGTGAAAGGGTGGGGAGAAGTGTCACTATATTACTAAATCTGTTTATTTGAACTACATGAAACTTGCCTAACTTAAATAAAATTTTTAAAAATGGCATAATATGAGCAGTTATAATCAAAACAGCCTGGTGCTGGTGATGAAAAGAAAAAAAAAAAACAGACATGTAGACCAACCTAATGGAAAAGGAACTTAGCACACTTCCACAACCAACTTATCTTTGACAAATGAGCTAAAATCAATCCCTGGAGCTAGGATAATCTCTTCAACAAATGCTAATGAGAAAACTGGATCTCCATGTGCTCATATATAGAGGCATAAAAGTACATCCCTACCTTATACCATACACAATAATCCACTCAAAACTGCATCAAAGATCTCATTCTATACCTAGTACCATTCAATTATTTGAGAACATTGGGGAAAACCTGCAAGACATTGACATAGGCCAAGACTTTTAGAAACAATCTAGAAACACAATCAAAGCCAAAATTGACAAATGGGAATACATCAGGCTGAGAAGCTTCCGCACTCCAAGAGAAACACTCAGCACAGTGAAGAGCCAACCAACAGAATGGGAGAAAATATTTTCAAACTATGCAACTGATAAAGTCTTTGTCACTGAGAACCAATTTACTCTCAAAATCTAGGCTCACCAATGCAACTGTTTATTAAAGTTAATATCATTCCTGGGATTACCACCTATGTATGTGCAACCATTCACATCTATCTTCAGAACACAAAAGTAAAAGTTCAGAAACATAACACATCCACAGGTATAATACAATTCCAGGCATTTTCATGTGGTATAAAAAATAAAGAAATCCACAATCTGTAGAAGTTGGTGTAGCTTAAGATCATTCAGTGGTTATTGTTTCACATTCAGTGGCCTGCATAGTGGGAGCAGCAGACCAGTTTTCAGTGGCACAAACTTAGCACTCATAATCATATGTATTTGACAGTAGTGAACTTCTAAATAGGTAGAGAGGGCACCTGCACACATTCAACCAGTCTGCAACCTTGTGGTGCGCAGCAGTTGGGCCATCCATTTGCCCTGAAATTCTTACTTGGTCACAGCTGTTCCAGCAGTATCCTTTTTGTTTTTTGTTTGTTTGTTTCAATCTCTTCAGGATCTCTGAGAAGTACAGATCAAGCATGACCTTCCATGCACAGAACCTCCTAGGCCAGCACCCACTACATCAGAGCCACTAAGTGGGCTCCCTCATTGTTGTATGGCATAGTAATCCACAGAGGAGTCTGTTACGCAGAACAAGGGTAAGCAGCCTCTATGAGAGGCTGAGGGTCAGCCAGGGATCAGTAATTACAAGAAGCCATGGTTCCCAGAAGGCTGTCCGTACCTGGTTAGTGAAAGCGCCATGTGTGAAGTGGCCAGCAATAGGAGTAAATACAGTGGCAGAAGCAAACAGCACAGCCTCTGGCCAGTGTTTCTGGAGGATATCACATGGACATCAGCAGGGTTTTCAATGGCCACAATGGCATGAGCCGCCAACAGGAGTTTCTCTCAGGTCCTCTTCGGATTTATGATGCAGATGCCACCACTTTTCCTTTCGCAGATGTTCTGCTCCATTTGGAAGTCAAAGTGGGTGCCACCTACGTGGGTTCGTACTGCAAGGAACTGGAAGATATCCTTCCCTTCATTTGTAGGACATCAAGGGCTCCAGACATTGTAATAACTTCCCCTTAAGTTACAATGGGAATCAAGAGCAATACCACATGAACCCCTTGCCAGGTAGCATGGAAAATCCTGATAAAGTATTAATATCCAGAATCTGTAAAGAGCTCAAGAAACTAAGCAACAAAACAAAAAATGCAGCTAGTAATTGGGCAAAGGACTTGAATAAGCATTTTTCAAGGGAGGAAATTTAATGGCCAACAGACATATGAGAAAATGCTCAGGATCATTAGCCATCAGAGAAATTCAAGTTAAAAGCATAATGAAGTTTCACCTCACGACAGGTGGAATGGTTCTCATAAAGAAATTAACAAACCACAAATGCTGATCAGGATATGAGGGGAAAGGTACCTTAATCCACTCTGTGGGAATATAAACTAAACCTTATTGGATGACCCAGCCATTCCAACTCATGGGAATTTATCCCGGTGAAAAGAAATCAGCATATGAAAGAGTGATCGGTATTCCCATGTTTATTTCAGTTTAATTCACAATAGCTAAGATAAGGCATCAACCAATATGTCCCATTTGCTGAAGACATGTACAGTATATGTACAGTATGGAATCCTTACAGCAGTAAAAAAGGAAATGAAATCCTGACATTTGTAACAAATTAATGCAAATGGAAACTATTATACTTAAAGAAATAGCCGTTCCCAAAAAGACAAATACATAGGTTCTCTCTAATCTGTGGTAACTAAAAGTACCTAACAAAAATAATTAGGAGTGAAATTGACACTTTGATATGTGATGATTTTGAAGAGCTCTTGTCTCAACTGTTGAAGTCTTTAGTATACAGTTAATTTTAGGAATATAAAGTTAACTGAAAATAGATCTTGTGAAAACAAGGAGAATGTCAGAGAGAGATGAAAGAATGGTGGAAATGGAGGCATAAGAGAGGGTACAGTAGGAGGAATCACTGTTTTCTTGAATTGGCATACATGAAACGCATGAAGTTTGCATATCGTGAATAAAATCTAAAAATAAAATAAAAAAGGAAATAAAAGCAAAATAAAAAATATAGCTTATCCTGAAGGCCAAAATTATTTTTTAAAAAAATGAGAGGTCTATAGGCCCAGTGGAAATACATAATATATTACAGTATATACCCACTATATATATGTAGGATAATTCAATCTTGTATATGTGGAAAAATGGAATGAACCTAGGAAACCTGAAGCTAATCTGCAAAGCATTTGTATATCCTGCTATATGACCCACATATTAAAAGGCCTTTTTCTCCCCATGATTGTAGTTTGGAACCCTATGACAACAGTTGTCTTTCCTGGTTTAAAATGCAAAGAAAACAATACTTTGCCTTATGGGTATCTGGGACTTGAAGAGTGAGAAAAGAGATTGTAATGGTCTCAAGTAGTTTTGTTAAAAACAAGAAATTTCTGAGTATGTTGGAATGCATTCTCCATCTCCCTGAAGTGTTTTTGTTAAAAAGAAATTACCTAAAGTTTATTCTTTACCTCAGGATCATAGTATTTCCATACTTCTTGTTCCCAGAATAAAGGCATTATTCTATTACATTTAAAAACTGAGGTTGTATAGAGAAGGAAAGACAGTTGCTAAATGCCATCTATTGATTTCTGGGGTTTTACAGCACGTATTTTTTCTACCTTTCCTTCTTGGATATATCTATCATTACTGTGCATCAAACAAGAAAATACCTTAATCCATTTTATAAAAATATTACATGTTTTGTAAAATATAGTAGTATTATATTAGGAAAAATATATTTCCATTTTTATATTTGTTGAAATAAGAACTGTAAAGAAAAGCATTTGGTCTTGCATATCATATATATCTTTCTAAAAAAAAAGTATGTGAAAGAGAATCTAGTTAACCGTCCAAATGTCTGCAACAATCAGGTCTGGGCCAGGCCAAAGTCAGAGCCAGGATTCCAATCCTGTCCCTAATTGGGCCATCTTCTCCTGAAGTCTGATGCATATGAGCAGGAGGCTAGATTGGAAGTACAGTAGCTAACACATGAGCAAGCACTCCACTAAAGGATGCCAGTGTTGTAAGTAGAGACCTAACCCTCTGTGCCACAATACCAGCCCTCTCTTTGTGTGTCTTGATGAATCTTGTTTGAAGACTAATTCCTTATAGACACAAATGAGATTCAAAATTATGGATTCACAGCTTTTTGCCATGCAAATTACCAGTTAAGAGAAACATCACTGCTGTAGTTTTAGATGCTCAAGGTCTTTTGCTGCTTTCTGAAGAGTCAAAGAACAATAATATCTATTTATTATAAGATTATTTCCAAAACTTTAACAGCAACAAAATCACAAAAACTTCACCAGAGAATCTTTCACCATGAAAATGTTCCTGTTATTACTCTTATAAAACAGGCAATTTGGGAAGAGTTTTGACAAATTATTAGGCATCTACCTTGCAGTCCTTATTTGATTCCTTCTGGCTTCTTTTTATTTCCTGACCTTCAGAAATCTTCAAGGGGCACACATTTCTCTAATTTAATATGTAAAGAAAGACTACTCTGACATACTCAAACACCCTCAACCCTCAGTTCCTAGATACAGATGAAATGGCTAGCAAGTTTATTTACAAAAGTGTCTTGGGTTTTTATTTGACAGGCAGAGGTTATACAGAGGATAGAGGGAGATCTTCCATCTATTGGTTCACTCCCCAAATGGACACAATATTCGGGGCTGGGCCAGTTGAGTTCAGGAGCCAGGAATGCCATATAGATCTAGTCTAAGCACTTGTGCCAACCTCTCTACTTTCCCAGGGCCATTAACAGGAAGCTGAATCAGAAGTGGAGCAACTGAGACTTGAACAAGTGCCATTACAGGATGCTGGCACTAAACAGCAACTTGACCCCTACCCTACAATCCTGGTCCTAAGAGTTATTTTGACAAATAGTTAACACTTTTTCTTCTAACTCCAATTTTTGCTAACTGAATTTGCCTATGACGAAAATGAAGAACAAAAACCACAATACACTTTCAAATGATGTGCCAAAGTATTTGACAAAATATAACATCACCACGAGAAATATTCAGTAAGTTCTAGTGTTCACAACAGTGTGAGAGGACTATGATATATGGTGATAAATTATATACTGAATGTGGAAATTACAGAGTCAATCAGCAAAATTTCAAAAAGAAAATGTAAGGAAATGGAAATGCAAAACCTAGCTGCCCAGTTTGATTCATCCTGTGAAATACTGTTCAATGTGCCATAAAAATGTCTAAATATTACATATTAATAGAAATGAATAATTTATACAAAAGTAACTAGGAAACTCTTTGAGAAAACATTAGGTGAAGAATTAATCATACTGGATTCAGCACAGATTTCTTAGATACTAACAGGAAAGCACAAATAAAATACTTAAAGATTTATTTATTTATTAAAGATTTATTTTATTATTTGAAAGAGTTACAGAGAGGTAGAGACAGAGAGAGGTCTTCCATCTGCTGGTTCACTCCCTAGATGAGCACAATGGCCAGAGCTGAGCCAATCCATATTCAGGAGCCAGGAGCTTCTTCTGGATCTCCCACGTTGAGTGGATCTGGGCCATCTTCCACTGTATACATTTGTGAGACTTGGAAAAAGCTTCTGGCTTTGGATTGGTTTAGCTCCAGCCACTGAGACCATCTGCGAAGTAAACAAGTGGATAAAGACCTCTCTCTCTTTCATTCTCACTCTCAAACATGTAAGAGACTGATAATGCAAGTGGCATTCTTCTGATGCTTAAATGTAGTGCTTGTTTCAATTCTTGCCTATGTATTGACAATGGTCCTCCCCATAAATCATCATCTGTGTTGCTATGAATTATAGTAATTTCAATACTAATGTTTTCTAAATTCATTTTATTTTGATGGGAAAAGTAAAGTTTTATATGTGGTCCTCTGCTTACTTTCTATTGATCTCACTCCCATCTATGACCTCATACTTAATCTTACAAAGACAGAAGGACCCATCCCATACAACTTATATTACCATTTCTCCATGAGGGAAAGCAGACAGGTGAAAATAGAAATGCTACTGAGATTCAGGTCTTTTCATATAACAAATACACAGCATTTGTTCCCCACCTCTCCACCCTTGAGAAATGCCAGCAGGAAGGAACTCATGCTATTACTTGTTTGCAAGTAGAGTGGTTGTTTATGTTCCTTTTCTGCAAGCTTCGTTTAATTCTTTTAAGATTGTTAACTGACAAAATGCATCCTGTCATGGCTATATTTAGTCCAAATTTGGCTAGATTCCCCAGTATCATATATATTTTATCCAATAATCAAGATAAGGTAGGGCATGAATGCACAAAAACTGTATGCAAATATGGCAGCTTTATTCAAAACAGCTCAAACTGTGAAATAGCACAGATTTCCTTCAAGGAATAAAGGCAATAGTTTATGGAGTTGCTGCAACAAAACACTACAAGCTAGGTAACTTAAAAACAACAGAAATTCCTCATAGGTCAAAATACAGCATATTCAATGTATTTAAGGGTCTGCTTCCTCACAGAGGATGTCTTCTTGATGTATTCTTATTTGAAGAAATTAAACCTATTCATGAGAGTACTAACCCTGATGACTTATTCATTCCTAATGCGAACACTTTAGAATATCACCATCTCCGAATTTAGGATTTGGACTACCAGTTCGGTGGGTGAGCACAGACATTCAGACTACAGAAGGCCAAAATAAATGGCAGCACATTTCTACAATACCTGCTGCCAAACAAACAAACAAACCTGAATACCTCTCCAAATAATTGTTTTATAAAAATAAGCCCAGACCCATAGGTTATTTGCTTCATAAATCTCTCCATAAAACATTTCTTAAGTGACAGAATTATAGAAATGGAGCACTTATCAATATATTGCTAGAGGTTAGGAGCTGGTGAGGGTGATGGGATAGAGCTTTGTTTTGTTTGTACTTTTATCAATATCCAGAATGTGATAAATATAGTAGTCTTATATTTTGTGATGTTTCATTATAAGTATACACAGTTTAATATCCAAATCAGGGTAAAGATATGTGCTGAAATATTTTATCATTCTGTTACAGTAAAACAAAATTTTTTATAGAATGTTAACACTGGAAAAGAACAAAGTACAAGGTAACTGTATTATTGTCTTCCAATTATATATGAATTACAACATGTAAAAAATAGTTGTTGTTGTTGTTGTTGTTGTTGTTGTTGTTGTTGTTGTTGTTTTGACAGGCAGAGTGGACAGTGAGAGAGAGAGACAGAGAGAAAGGTCTTCCTTTTGCCGTTGGTTCACCCTCCAATGGCCGCCACGGCTGGCGCGCTGTGGCCGGCGCACTGCGCTGATCCAATGGCAGGAGCCAGGAGCCAGGTGCTTTTCCTGGTCTCCCATGGGGTGCAGGGCCCAAGCACCTGGGCCATCCTCCACTGCACTCCCTGGCCACAGCAGAGAGCTGGCCTGGAAGAGGGGCAGCCGGGACAGAATCCGGTGCCCCAACCGGGACTAAAATCCGGTGTGCCGGCGCCACTAGGCGGAGGATTAGCCTAGTGAGCTGTGGCGCCGGCCTAAAAAATAGTTTAATGAAATCAAAATATCAACACATTTATCCTAATTATAGTCTATTCAAGATAGTCACTATAATGAAAAGATTCTTCAGATATAAAAGCCTTTGTAACTTTTTCAGTTCCAATATCCTTTTGTGGGAGGTAAAGACTACCGATTCTGTAAGCAGCTCAAATGTAAATATTTCACCTCTCCACCCAAAACACAAAGACAAAACAGTATCTTCCACAGAGATACCTGATGAAGATTAAATGGGAAAATGTTTGGGATAGTCCTTATATAATCCTTTTCATAAGTACACAGTACATGGCAGATATAGTTGAGTCACACATTAGCGAGACAAATTGGGAAGCATTTAATGCCAAAGTAAAATATCATCTGGATGTTTCAGATCCAGGTCCTTGCTGTCCCTGAGAAAAGAAGATGATGGTCTCTGTGCCTGGGCCCCTGCCACCTACATTGGTAACATGCCCCTAGTTTCAACCTTGCCCAGCCCCAGCTCTTGTGACCATTTGAAAAGTGAGCCGGCAGTGGGAGACCTCTGTCCCTCTCCATCTCTATCCATAATTCTGCCTTAAAAATAAACCAGTCAATGTAGAAACAAAATTTAAAAAATTGAATCTCTGTCTCATATATTTTAATTTCAAAATAAGTAAATAAATCTATAAAGAATTTGAAGAAACTAATCCTTTCCAATTAGTGGCTAGCACTGTGGCAGAGTGGATAAAGCTGCCCCTGAGAAGCCAGCATCCAAAATGAGGACAGATTCACGAAATGGATGCTACATTTCTGATCCAGCTCTCCGCTAATGGCCTCGGGAAAGCCCCAGAAAATAACCCCAGTGCTTCGGTCTCTTCACACAACTGGAGATCTGGAAGAAGTTCCTGGCTCCTGGCTTTGGTCTGGCTCAATGGCCAACAACAAAGTGAACCAGAAGATGGCAGATATTTGTCTCTCCCTCTCTCTCTTAACTCTGAGTTTCAAATAAATTAATAATTGTTTTTAAAAAAAAGACAATATGGCCTATAATTTTACTCCATGTTTCCAAACTCTGTGTCTCTCACTTCCTAGATTAACTTGACACATCTTTGAATGCAAGCTCCAACAGCATTCATCATAAATCTCCCCTTTGACATATACATATGAAAGGAACAAGGCACATTTTTATCACATCAAATTTGGTTCTTAGAAGAACGTATATAAGATAATGCCTTCAAAATAAAAATATGTATCACAGCGACTTAAAGACTAAATAATAATTTAAATCTACACAGAAAGCTCAAAAGAACTCTTCATTTCATTTATATTGAATTCAAGTTACCTGATCATAAACTTCAATGGATCAAACACTATTATTTGGAAGTCCTACTTTGCAATGTGCTACAATGGAAAACTGAGTTAGGTTCTGTATTAAAATGCAGGTTAGATGTATTGTAGCAAATAGAATAAGCAAGTTTAAAATACATATTCATCACAAAAATGCAAACTAATATTAACTAAAAGTTCATGTTTTCTAACAAAGAAAAAAGAAAATATGGATGTGTTGTCCATTTAGTTTCTACCTTGTTTATGGAAGAAAATTGCTTATTTTATGTTATTTGTGAATTACATGTTTTACTAAATAAGGTATGTGCTGTGATACAAATCTATCTAATTGAAATGTACCTAAGATGTTTCACATTTCTAGCAATGAAAAAAATTCTAATCTATTCATTTAAAACTCTAAAAATATAATCTATAAAGGATGATAAATTGATTAAACAAAATGTAGGTAGCACAGGATATATTAGATATAATCTAATATATATATATACACACACTTCTTGTAATATATATATTTCTTACATGATGCTATATTTTCTTTTCCTGTTCTGTATCCCTTTAAAAATGTTTCTGAAAACTATTATCATTAACATACTACCCAAATTTGTATTCATAAAGGCAAATTCAGTAATTTCAGCCTCTATTAATCTTGACATTTCCATCATGAAAAAGTTGGGACACAAAATTTTTTTAACAGAAATTCAAAACAGAGTAGTTCAGAAAAATTTAGGTGTGGCATTAGAATTTTTTAATCATTTATGCTTCTTATTGAGTGGCTTGCAATTTTTGTTGGGAAATATTTGCCTTGGCATTTATTATTATTTTTGGAGAGAAAGATTTTACCTGTCATGCCTCTCCCTCAGCTCCAAACACAAAAATACTACCGTTTAAAATATCTAGGAGTAGTTGTAATTAGTAATTTCAATTATTTCCTTCAGCAACTACATGCATGTTTTCATTTCTGGTAATCAAGGTACTATCCAATGTATCAAAATGTCTCCATGTGCAACTGGCATATGGCACAGAGGTTAGCATACTCCTTGGGAAATTTGCATCTTATATCAGAGCACCTTGGTTTCAATCCTGACTCTGCTTCCTGTGAATGTAAACTCTAGGAAGTAGCACCAATAATTCAACTGATACCCACCTGAGATGTCAACTGAATTCCTGGCTTGGTTTTGGACTGGCCCAGCCAACTGTTGCTGGTATTTGGGAGTGAATTAGAAGAACTAGAAGTTCTCTCTCTCTGCCTTTCAAATAAATAAATTTTTTTAAAAAGCTTTCTTTTTCCTCACAATGCTTTTTGTCTTAAAGGGCCAAAATAATCCAAAACTGTTTGGAAAATGTTATTCAATTACGCAGCTTTCAAAATATATCATTATACAGAATAAGAAGTTCTCTCAAAATTTACATTAACTTCATTTATGTCATCTTACGATTCTTCACAAGTACTCCCTAGAAAACTCTTGGAAACAATTATGTGGTAGAACAAAAATATAGTTCAAATGCTCAGCAACTATAGAAATAGAAAATCCAAATAGAATAATACTGTTAAATTAAAATAGTTGTTCATATGAATAAAGGTATTTTTAAGTACCTCTGTTAAAATTGACTTGTGAGAGAAAATTTTAATACTCCCTTTACCATCCCAAATTATGCATACAACAGCAGAGTATGGAATTTCAAAGTCATCTGCAAGTCCCTCAAAATATTTGTTTCTAATATTAAGGTCATTACTCTTAATAATTTATAATAAAAAACTCTGGATGAGGAGCAAGATTTAGCAAATCTATGTTACCTTTAAAATTTTCATTTCACTCACCATTTGTTTTCTACAATTATAAAATAATTTTGTCATCACATATTTATTGGCTATTACTCCAGTAATGTAACTTAATAAATCAGAAGAAAAGACATCTACTTTAAAAATAGCATCCTTTTGTAAGCAATATTTTATAGGAGGTACCCCAAAACTATCACAAATGTAAAAAATTAAAAATGCCCACATTTATATAATTTTGAGATTTCTATATATATTATACATATGTGTGTATATACACATATATAAAATACATATAATCATTAAATTTGAAAATTAACAAAAACTGGGTCTTTACATGGAGTCTTTTTAAGACACAAATCAGTGGAAAACCCTTTAAAAATTAAACAAATCTAATAAAAATTTCCAAAAGAAGCTAAATAATTTTACTTACATATAGAAAATGAACTAGGAGTATTGTTTAAAATTACAGAACTCCTTAGTATCTTATGGCAAGTAAGTCTAAAAAATTAACATCCCATTCACAAGTATTTTCAAGCAATAAATATGTATTTATAAATAGTGTAAATCTGTACCAAGACTAGAAACCAAATCACAAATTTGAAGTTTATTCCTTAGTTTGTGTGCAATCCATTATCTTTGTGTCTCGGCCATTAGTTTTTTAAAAATCTATTTTGGAATCACAAGTGTAATCATTATGGCCTCAAAACAATATAGAAAAACACAAAATAATGAAAAACTTCCACACTTATATTTACCCAAAAAAAAAAAAAGCAAGCTGGAGAACAACTAGAACAGTATTGTCACCCAGTCGCTCCCCAGGAAAATTTTGGAGAGGTATAATATAGATGCAAGTCAAATCGTCAGTCTAGAAACAGACAATAAAAAAAACTTGTCTTCAAGTCAGCTGTCTGTGTAACAGTGACAATATTGTCAGATACACACAAACATAAAGTTATTCTTTTTCCTTTTTTTAAGTACAGCTGCTTCAGCTCTGTCAGTTTTGGAGTAGAGCAGTATTCTCCCTGTTCCAGTTGCTTGACACTGTTCTTGGAAGGTTGCATAGACATATCTTTTGAGTCAGCAGTTTTATCAAATAGCTACAAAACTGGTAGTGTAGCTATTTCCTGAAAAGAAGAAAGGTCTCACTTAATATTCACAGAACTATATCAAGATGAAGAAGATGATAATGAAGGAACCTAAAAATAAAAAATAAGGCATGTTATTTATTTATTTTTCCTATATTTATCTATACGAACATTTTACAGTTCACAGTTCCAAACAATAACAGCCTGGCTATCAAGGAAATCCAAAAGAATCAACAAATATTTCTAGCTTGCTAAGTGAGATACTTAATATTTCCACTGTACCCAGGTTTCTAAGACTCTTAATTACTATTACTTCCATTTTTCTGTGGTTCATTATTTATTAAAATCATTATCTGTGATTACAACACAGAGCCACTGAAAGCCAGAATTTCAAACAGTATATTTTTCAAAATAGAAACTGCAATTTATATGAGTTTTCTTTCATGAATGTAAAATCTTTCCCAATAATCACTACAGAAGAATTAAATAAGCTAACATATTATAAAAGTTATGAGGTCGGCCGGTGCCCCAGCTCAATAGGCTAATCCTCCGCCTTTGGCGGCGGCACCCCAGGTTCTAGTCCCGGTCGGGGCTAGTTATGAGGTCAAATATGTAACAATATTCTAAATGATCATCAAGCTTTTTTTTTTTTTTTTTTTTTAACAGGCAGAGTGGACAGTGAGAGAGAGAGACAGAGAGAAAGGTCTTCCTTTTTGCCGTTGGTTCACCCTCTAATTTTCACTGTGGCCGGCATGCTGTAACCAGCGCACCACGCTGATCTGAAGCCAGGAGCCAGGTACTTCTGGTCTCCCATGGGGTGCAGGGACCAAGCACTTGGGCCATTCTCCACTGCACTCCCTGGCCACAGCAGAGAGCTGGCCTGGAAGAGGGGCAACCGGGACAGAATCCGGTGCCCCGACTGGGACTAGAACCCAGTGTGCTGGCGCTGCAAGCAGAGGATTAGACTATTGAGCCGCAGCGCCAATTCAAGCTTTAAAAATATGATTATTCTGACCATTATTTGCAACACTGTCATTAAGAAGCAAAAATAGTAATATGCATAGACTTCATATAAACTGATATGAAGCATGAGGGAGGATATGCATCTTGCCTTTATGCACCGTTTACTGAGCCAATGGCCAACTTAAATCTTATTAACTTCTATTTTCAGGTAGCAAAATCAAAACTGTTGCTTCACCACCCTGCTAACTATGTACTCATAAGATGAAGTGACTTACTAATGTAAACTGGTCATAGACTTGCATCAGGTCCTCCATTTTGTACTGTTCCAGCACCACAAAATCTTCCAAATTTCCACTTATTTTCAGCGCGCAGTCTTGGCAATGTACTACATAGGTCTTTTGAGAATTGCTTTCGTTAGTGACAAAAAGTAGATTAAAAACCTCCACCTATTTTATACAAGAGAAAAAGCAGTGAATAGAGGTAAATGAATTTATTCCACCATTTTCATAAAATAGAGGTAAATTACTTTATTACCATTTTAATAAAATGAAATAATGGGCAATGATTTTTGGTCATGTGCAAATACTTAAAATTAAGAAAACATAATTGTATGTTTGAAACACCACGCTTATTTTGTAGCGCACCCAAAGCCAAAAATGTCGATTTGAAAGTGACTTCCTGAAAATTAAACAATGATCATAAGCACTAGTTGAAGATTAACCTAAAGTTTGATAAAACTCAACATTTTTATTTTACCAAAAAGTAACATGTACAATCAGATAAAATTGTCATTATTTGCATTTTATTCCTTATGACAGTATTCATAATATTCTTTTTTGGGGGGGTTCACATTTATTCTTTTTTTTTAACTTTTATTTAATGAATATAGAATTCCAAAGTACAGCTTATAGATTACATTGGCTCCCCCCCGGCCAATGACTTCCCTCCCACCCACAACACTCCCCTTTCTGGCTCTCTCTCCCTTTGCATTCATATCAAGATTCATTTTCAATTTTCTATATATAGAGAAGATCAGTTTAGTGTACATTAAGTAAAGATTTCAACAGTTTGCATCCACATAGAAACACAAAGTGAAAAATACTGTTTGAGTACTCATGATAGCATTAAATCTCAATGTACAGCACATTAAGGACAGAGATCCTAAATGAGGAGTAAGTGCACAGTGACTCCTGTTGTTGACTTTACAAATTGACACTCCTGTTTATGGCATCAGTAATCTCCCTATGCTCCAGTCATGAGTTTCCAAGGCTACGGAAGCCTTTAGAGTTCACCGACTATTATCTTATTTAGACAAGATCATAGTCAAAATGGAAGTTCTCGCCTCCCTTCAGAGAAAGGTACCTCCTTCTTTTTTTTTTTTTTAAACTTTTATTTAATGAATATAAATTTCCAAAGTACAGCTTATGGGTTACAATGGCTTCCCCCCCAATGACTTCCCTCCCACCCACAACCCTCCCTTTTCCCACTCCCTCTGCCCTTCCATTCACATCAAGATTCACTTTCGATTCTCTTTATATACAGAAAATCAGTTTAGCATACATTAAGTAAAGATTTCAACAGTTTGCTCCCACACAGAAACATAAAGTGAAAAATACTGTTTGACTACTAGTTATAGCATTAAATCTCAGTGTAGCGGAGCCAAGTTTGCGGAATAGTGAGGGCGCGCACCGATATTCCGGGAAAATTTAGTTTAATAAAAGGGGAGTTACGGTAGCTTCAGAAAAAAGAACCAGGAAAATATTGCAGAGGAAACTCTTCTGGATCGAGGGGCTGTGAATCGGAGGACTTACTGGGAGAACAAGGTCGCCCACCGCGCGGAAGCCGAGCAGCGGGACCGAGCCGCGGAAGCCGCAGGGTCTGCGCGCCAGTGCTCGAAGGGGAGTGCATGCCACACAGACAACAGCGGGGAGACTTGGGACGTCCAGGGCTCCGAGTCCACACATCGGCGCTGGAAGGGAAGGTGAGCTCAATAACCCGAGACATTGGTGGGGAAACCGGGGTCAGAATCTAGAGGGGGGCCAGAAAGTGCAGCAAACTCACTACCGGAAAGAAGGAAAAAAAAGCTTCGGGGTTCCTCTTCCCCCTAACCTTGCAAAGGTTGCAAGGCTGCAAGGCTTGAAGAATTCCCAAGAGACAAAGAGCAGGCCCCCTCTCTGGATTTACATATCAATGGGGGAGAGCTAAGGAACTGAGTCACTACAATTCAGTAGCCTAGGCAACCCAGTGGGAGTCCAGAGGAGCCTAAACGGACTCTGGGGGTAGAAGCCAGATACAGGAAGCTAAATACCATCAATTCTGCACAGCCGTGCCGTGTGGTATTCCTTACCCCCTGAATAAATAAAATAAATAAATAAATAAAAAGAGAGAGATTTATCACGCATAACCTGAGGGTGTCACCTTTGCACACACGTAACCAGGAACAACCAAAAAAGCTCTCAGCCCGCACCTATCTAAGGCGTCCAAGGCTCCTCCAACAGCAGGCAGTCCACTTAACATGGACATAGTATAAAATAAAATAAAAAAAATAAAATTAAAATTAAAAAAACGCACAGTGACTAAGAAGAATTAACTATGCCAAGCAACAAACACAGAAATCGAGGGAACAAGATCAACGATGACACTATGATGCCTCCAAAAAAACAAAACACCCCAAACCAAGATTATGAAGATGATGAGATAGAAGAAATGCAAGATACGGATTTCAAAAAATTTATGATAAGAACATTTAGAAATTTTCAAAAGCAAATCCTTGAACTACAGAAATCCTTAATGGACAAGATTGAAAATCTCTCTCGTGAAAATGAAATTTTAAGGAAGAATCAAAATGAAACTCAGAAACTAGTAGAACAGGAAAGTGTGATAGTGAAGAGAAATCAAAATGAAATGAAGAGCTCAATAGATCAAATGACAAACACATTAGAAAGCCTTAAAAACAGAATGGGTGAAGCAGAAGAGAGAATATCGGACTTAGAAGATAGAGCACAGGAAAACATACAGTCAGACCAAAGAAAAGAAGAGGAAATTAGAAATCTAAAAAATATTGTTGGGAATCTACAGGATACTATTGAAAAAACCAACATTCGAGTTCTAGGAGTTCCTGAAGGCATGGAGAGAGAGAAAGGATTAGAAGGCCTTTTTAGTGAGATACTAGCAGAGAACTTTCCGGGTTTGGAGAAGGACAGAGGCATCCTAGTACAGGAAGCTCACAGAACCCCTAATAAATATGACCAAAAGAGATCCTCACCACGACACGTGGTAATTAAACTTACCACAGTGAAACATAAAGAAAAGATCCTAAAATGTGCAAGAGAGAAACGTCAGATTACTCTCAGAGGATCTCCAATCAGACTCACAGCAGACTTCTCATCAGAAACCCTACAGGCTAGGAGGGAATGGCGAGACATAGCACAGGTGCTAAGAGAGAAAAATTGCCAGCCCAGAATATTATACCTGCCAAGCTCTCATTTGTGAATGAAGGTGAAATAAAGATTTTTCATAGCAAACAGAAATTGAAAGACTTTGTGGCCACTCTTCCGGCCCTGCAAAAGATACTTAAAGATGTGCTACACTCAGAAACACAGAAACACAGCCATCAATATGAAAGAAGGGAAAGGAAGAACACCTACCAGTAAAAGAGCATGGGAAGCTCAAAGCATATACTAGAAAATATTTCCGGGAAAATAGCAGGGCAAAGTCACTACGTATCAATAGTCACACTGAACATTAATGGTCTGAATTCTTCAGTTAAAAGACACCGTTTGGCTGACTGGCTCACAGAACACAACCCAACTATTTGCTACCTACAAGAAACACATCTCTCTCTTACTCAGCAGACTCATAGAATGGCAGATGTCCTAAATAGCACTCTGGCCTCAGAATCAGCCCTAAAGGCACTCGGATCTGGCTGAAAAGCCCATGAGAGTATTTCAGGCATGGAAAGCCAAGACACTCTGGCAAAAACATCTCTGTGAGTGAGATCCCAGTGGAAAGAACAGGTCTTCAAAGAGGGAGGTGCCTTTCTCTGAAGGGAGGAGAGAACCTCCACTTGGACTATGACCTTGTCTAAACAAGATAAGAATCAGAGAACTCAGACGGCTTCCATAGCCTTGGAAACTCATGACTGGAACATAGGGAGATTACTGATGCCATATACAGGAGTGTCAATTGGTAAAGTCAACAACAGGAGTCACTGTGTACTTACTCCTCATGTAGGTACTCTGTCCTTAATGTGCTGTGCATTGAGATTTAATGCTATAACGAGTACTCAAACAGTATATTTCACTTTGTGTTTCTATGGGGGTGCAAACGGTTGAAATCTTTACTTAATGTATACTAAACTGATCCTCTGTAAAAAAAAAAAAAAAAAAAGAAAAGAAAAAAAAGAAATTATCAATTCCCAACTTGAATCTCACTGGGATTAAACATGACAATAGATCTGATCTGATTTCATCATCATTTAAAAAAAATCATCTATTATTTTTCACTTTATGTTTCTGTGTGGGAGCAAACTGTTGAAATCCTTACTTAATGTATACTAAGCTGATCTTCTGTATATTAAGATAATCGAAAATGAATCTTGATGTGAATGGAAGGGGAGAGGGAGTGGGAAAGGGGAGGGTTGTGGGTGGGAGGGAAGTCATTGGGGGGGAAGCCATTGTAATCCATAAATCGTACTTTGGAAATTTATATTCATTAAATAAAAGTTAAAAAAAAACACATCTATCAAAGAGGCATGCAGTCTGAAAGTGAAAGGTTGGAAAAAGATATTCCATGCCAACAAAAAACAAAAAAAAGCAGGTGTAGCCATATTAATATCAGACAAAATAAACTTTAATACAAAAACTGTTAAGAGAGACAAAGAGGGACACTATATAATGATTAAGGGATCAATTCAACAGGAAGATGTAACTATTATAAATGTACATGCACCTAATTACAGGGCACCGGTCTATTTAAAAGATATGTTAAGGGACTTAAAGGGAGATTTAGATTCCAATACAATAGTACTGGGGGACTTCAATACTCCACTCTCAGAAATAGACAGATCATCCGGACAGAAGATCAACAAGGAAACAGCAGATTTAATTGACACTATTGCCCAAATGGATCTAACAGATATCTACAGAACTTTCAACCCTACATCTACAGACTTCACATTCTTCTCAGCAGTGCATGGAACCTTCTCTAGGGTTGATCACATACTAGGCCATAAAACAAGTCTCAGCAAATTTAAAAGAATTAGAATCATACCATGCAGCTTCTCAGACCACAGTGGAAAGAAGCTGGAAATTAGCAATTCAGGAAACCCCAGAAAGTATGCAAACACATGGAGACTGAACAACATGCTCCTGAATGAACACTGGGTCATTCAAGAAATCAAAAGAGAAATCAAAAACTTTCTGGAAGTCAATGAAGATAACAACACAACATATCAAAACTTATGGGATACAGCAAAAGCAGTATTGAGAGGCAAGTTTATAGCAATGGGTGCCTATATCAAGAAATTGGAAAGGTACCAAATAAATGAGCTTTCAGCGCATGTCAAGGACCTAGAAAAACTACAGCAAACCAAACCCAAATCTACTAGGAGAAGAGAAATAATTAACCAGAGAAGAAATTAACAGGATTGAATCCAAAAAAAATACTACACAAAATCAGCCAAGCGAGAAGCTGGTTTTTTGAAAAAATAAACAAAATTGACACCCCATTAGCCCAACTAACTAAAAAAAAGAAAAGACCCAAATCAATAAAATCAGAGATGAAAAAGGAAATGTAACAACAGACACCACAAAAATAAAAAGAATCATCAGAAATTACTACAAGGACCTGTATGCCAGCAAACAGGAAAACCTATCAGAAATGGATAGATTCCTGGACACATGCAATCTACCAAAATTGAACCATGAAGACATAGAAAACCTAAATAGACCCATAACTGAAACAGAAATTGAAACAGTAATAAAGGCCCTCCCAACAAAGAAAAGCCCAGGACCAGATGGATTCACTGCTGAATTCTACCAGACATTTAAAGAAGAACTAACTCCAATTCTTCTCAAACTATTCAGAAGAATCGAAGAAGAGGGAATCCTCCCAAATTCTTTCTATGAAGCCAGCATCACCTTAATCCCTAAGCCAGAGAAAGATGCAGCACTGAAAGAGAATTACAGACCAATATCCCTCATGAACTTAGACGCAAAAATCCTCCATAAAATTCTGGCCAATAGAATACAACAACACATCAGGAAAATCATCCACACAGACCAAGTGGAATTCATCCCTGGTATGCAGGGATGGTTCAACATTCGCAAATCAATCAATGTGATTCACCACATTAACAGACTGCAAAAGAAAAACCATATGATTATCTCAATTGATGCAGAGAAAGCATTTGATAAAATTCAACACCCTTTCATGATGAAAACTCTAAGCAAACTGGGTATGGAAGGAACATTCCTCAATACAATCAAAAATTTATAAAAAACCCACAGCCAGCATCCTATTGAATGGGGAAAAGTTGGAAGCATTTCCACTGAGATCTGGCACCAGAAAGGGATGCCCACTCTCACCACTGCCATTTAACATAGTTCTGGAAGTTTTAGCCAGAGCCATCAGACAAGAAAAAGAAATCAAAGGAATACAAATTGAGAAGGAAGAAGTCAAACTATCCCTCTTTGCAGACGATATGATTCTGTACTTAGAGGATCCAAAGAACTCTACTAAGAGACTATTGGAACTCATAGAGGAGTTTGGCAAAGTGGCAGGGTATAAAATCAATGCACAAAAATCAACAGCCTTTGTATACACAAGCAATACCATGACTGAGAAAGATCTTCTATGATCAATCCCATTCACAATAGCTACAAAAACAATCAAATACCTTGGAATAAACTTAACCAAGGACGTTAAAGATCTCTACGATGAGAACTACAAAATCTTAAAGAAAGAAATAGAAGAGGATACCAAAAAATGGAAAAATCTTCCATGCTCATGGATTGGAAGAATCAACATCATCAAAATGTCCATTCTCCCAAAAGCAATTTATAGACTCAATGCAATCCCAATCAGGATACCAAAGACATTCTTCTCAGATCTAGAAAAAATGATGTTGAAATTCATATGGAGGCAAAAGAAACCTAGAATAGCTAAAGCAATCTTGTACAACAAAAACAAAGCCTGAGGCATCACAATACCAGATTTCAGGACATACTACAGGGCAGTTGTTATCAAAACAGCATGGGACTGGTACAGAAACAGATGGATAGACCAATGGAACAGAATTGAAACACCAGAAATCAACCCAAACATCTACAGCCAACTTATCCTTGACCAAGGATCTAAAACCAGTTCCTGGAGCAAGGACAGTCTATTCAATAATGGTGCTGGGAAAATTGGATTTCCACGTGCAGAAGCATGAAGCAAGACCCCTACCTTACACCTTACACAAAAATCCACTCAACATGGATTAAAGACTTAAATCTACGACCTGACACCATCAAGTTATTAGAGAACATTGGAGAAACCCTTCAAGATATTGGCACAGGCAAAGAATTTCTGGAAAAGACCCGGGAGGCACAGGCAGTCAAAGCCAAAATCAACTATTGGGATTGCATCAAATTGAGAAGTTTCTGTACTGCAAAAGAAACAGTCAGGAGAGTGAAGAGACAACCGACAGAATGGGAAAAAGTATTTGCAAACTATGCAACAGATAAAGGGTTAATAACCAGAATCTACAAAGAGATCAAGAAACTCCAAAAAAACAAAACAAACAACCCACTTAAGTGATGGGCCAAGGACCTCAATAGACATTTTTCAAAAGAGGAAATCCAAATGGCCAACAGGCACATGAAAAAATGTTCAAGGTCACTAGCAATCAGGGAAATGCAAATCAAAACCACAATGAGGTTTCACCTCACCCCGGTTAGAATGGCTCACATACAGAAATCTACCAACAACAGATGCTGGCGAGGATGTGGGGAAAAAGGGACACTAACCCACTGTTGGTGGGAATGCAAACTGGTCAAGCCACTGTGGGAATCAGTCTGGAGATTCCTCAGAAACCTGAAGATAACCCTACCATTCGACCCAGCCATCCCACTCCTTGGAATTTACCCAAAGGAGTTTAAATTGATAAACAAAAATGTGGTCTGCACCCTAATGTTTATTGCAGCACAATTCACAATAGCCAAGACCTGGAACCAACCTAAATGCCCATCAACGGTAGACTGGATAAAGAAATTATGGGATATGTATTCTTTAGAATACTATACCGCAGTAAGAAACAACGAAATCCAGTCATTTGCAACAAAATGGAGGAATCTGGAACACATCATGCTGAGTGAAGTAAGCCAGTCCCAAAGGGACAAATACCATATGTTCTCCCTGATCGGTGACAACTGACTGAACACCAAAAAGGAAACCTCCTGAAGTGAAATGGACACTATGAGAAATGGTTACTTGATCAGCATAGCCCTGATTGCTGAATGGACAACTTAATACATTATCCCTCATAGTATTTTTTTTTGTCTGTTCTACTTAATATGACTGGTTTAATTCTGTAATTATCACACAGTTATTCTTAAGTGTTGAAAATTAACCGAAATGTGATCCCTGTTAAACATAAGAGTGGGAATAAGAGAGGGAAGAGATGTATAATTTGGGGCATGCTCGGGCTGACTTGCCCCAATTGGTAGAGTTGGAAACATACCAGGGGATTCCAATACAATCCCATCAAGGAGGCATGTGCCAATGCCATCTCACTATTCCAAGTGATCAATTTCAGTTCACAATTGATCATAATGAAAGGACTAAGAGTCAAAGGGAGCACATAAACAAGTCTAGTATCTGCTAACACTAACCGATAGAATAAATAAAGGGGAGAGTGATCCAACATGGGAAGTGAGATACTCAGCAGACTCATAGAATGGCGGATGTCCTAAATAGCACTCTGGCCTCAGAATCAGCCCTAAAGGCACTCAGATCTGGCTGAAAAGCCCATGAGAGTATTTCAGGCATGGAAAGCCAAGACACTCTGGCAAAAAGATCTCTGTGAGTGAGATCCCAGTGGAAAGAACAGGTCTTCAAAGAAGGAGGTGCCTTTCTCTGAAGGGAGGAGAGAACCTCCACTTTGACTATGACCTTGTCTAAACAAGATAAAAGTCGGAGAACTCAAGGGGCTTCCATAGCCTTGGAAACTCATGACTGGTGCATAGGGAGATTACTGATGCCATAAACAGGAGTGTCAATTGGTAAAGTCAACAACAGGAGTCACTGTGCACTTACTCCTCATGTAGGTACTCTGTCCTTAATGTGCTGTGCATTGAGATTTAATGCTATAACGAGTACTCAAACAGTAAATTTCACTTTGTGTTTCTATGGGGGTGCAAACGGTTGAAATCTTTACTTAATGTATACTAAACTGATCCTCTGTAAAAAAAAAAAAAAAGAAAAAAAAAAGAAATTATCAATTCCCAACTTGAATCTCACTGGGATTAAACATGACAATAGATCTGATCTGATTTCATCATCATTTAAAAAAAATCATCTATTATTTTTCACTTTATGTTTCTGTGTGGGAGCAAACTGTTGAAATCCTTACTTAATGTATACTAAGCTGATCTTCTGTATATTAAGATAATCGAAAATGAATCTTGATGTGAATGGAAGGGGAGAGGGAGTGGGAAATGGAAAGGTTGTGGGTGGGAGGGACGGTATTGGGGGGAAGCCATTGTAATCCATAAGTCGTACTTTGGAAATTTATATTCATTAAATAAAAGATAAAAAAAAATAAACTTCAAACTTTCAAAAAAAAATCTCAATGTACAGCACACTAAGGACAGAGATCCTACATGAGGAGTAAGTGCACAGTAACTCCTGTTGTTGACTTAACAAATTGACACTCTTGTTTATGGCATCAGTAATCACCCTAGGCTCTTGTCATGACCTGCCAAGGCTATGGAAGCCCACTGAGTTCTCTGACTCTGATAATATTTAGACAAGGCCATGGTAAAAGTGGAAGTTCTCTCCTCCCTTCAGAGAAAGGGAAAGGTACCTCCTTCTTTGAAGACTTGTTCTTTCCACTGCGATCTCACTCACAGAGTTCTTTCATTTAGATCCTTTTTTTTTTTTTTCTTTTGCCAGAGTGTCTTGGCTTTCCATGCCTAAAATACTCTCATGGGCTTTTCAGCCAGATCTGAATGCCTTTAGGGCTGATTCTGAGGCCAGAGTGCTGTTTAGGACATCTGTCATTCTACGAGTCTGCTGTGTACTTCACTTCCCATGTTGGATCACTCTCCCCTTTATTTATTCTATCGGTTAGTATTGGCAGGCACTAGACTTGTTTATGTGCTCCCTTTGACTCTTAGTCCTTTCATTAGGATCAATTGTGAACTGAAATTGATCACTTGGAATAGTGAGATGGCATTGGCACATGCCACCTTGATGGGATTGAATTGGAATCCCGTGGTATGTTTCTAACTCTACCATTTGGGGCAAGTCAGTCTGAGCATGTCCCAAACTGTACATCTCTTCCCACTTTTATTCCCACTCTTATATTTAACAGGGATCACATTTCAGTTAAATTTCAACACTTAAAAATAACTGTGCATTAATTACAGAATTAAACCGGTCATATTAAGTAGAACAGACTCCACAATTGTAGTGACTGTACCTGATTCATTTTTTTTTCTTTAGGGAATATCATAGAGCTTAATGTTTAACCAAAGCTGAAGCAACAACACGCACAAGAAAAACTTGAATAACTAAATTTCAAGGTATTCAATTTTTTAGCTGAGATAATCTGACATCTTTAAATTTTTAAAGAATATTATCAAAATAGCAGCAGCAGATGCAGAACTTGGGAATGACATCACCGCTACCCTATGACTCTCTTGGTCAATGCCCCTCATCACCCTTTTGCTGGCTACCCACCAGGTTATCCCATGCAGGCCTATGTAGGTCCCAGCAATCCCAATGCTGGAAAGGTGGTCCTGCCCACACCTAGCATGGACCCTGTGTGTTCTTTTGCTCCTTATGATCATGCTCAGCCTTTGTTGGGATATTCTGGATATTCTGCAGAACCCCTTGCTGCCCCTCCAGCAGTGCCAGTGGTGCCACATGTGGCAGCCCCTGTGGAATTTTCCAGTCCACAATATGTGACCAGAGTGATAGTGTGGTAAGCCAAGACTCCAGTGTTGCTGTCTTGCCAGTGCCAGCTCCAGGCCCAGTCCAGGGACAGAATTATAATGTTTGGGATTCAAACCAACAGTATTTCAGTGTACAGCAACAGTACTCACCTGCACAATCTCAAGCAACCATATATTATCAAGGGCAGACATGTCCAACTGTCTATGGTGTGACATCACCTTATTCACAGACAATTCCACCAGTTGTACAGAGTTATGCCCAGCCAAGTCTTCAATACATCCAGGGACAACAGATTTTCACAGCTCACCCGCAAGGAGATGTGGTTGCACCAGGGCAACCTCAGCCCTTACAACCACCTGAAATGGTTGTGACAAATAATCTCCTAGATCTGCCACCTCCCTCTCCTCGCAAGCCAAAAACAATTGTTTTACCTCCCAACTGGAAGACAGCCTGAGATCTAGAAGGGAAAATTTATTACTACCATGTGATCACAAGGCAGACTCAGTGGGATCCTCCTACTTGGAAAAGCCCAGGCAATGATGCTAGTCCTGAGCGTGAAGCTAAGATGGACCTGGGAACCCCAATATATGATGAAAAGTGATCCCTCTTGAAAGCTGTTGGGTTGTGCTTAAAGGCCACCAGAGGCAAAGGTTTAGGGAAGACCCTGGCCAGAACTGACCCCACTCAAATCTGGGTCTCCTTCTTGGCGGTGCTGTCAGCACACAGACCCATGCACATCCCCACCCAAGACACTAAACCTTGATGATCTGTATTATATTTTAATGTATATGTGAATACACTGAAAATAATTTTTCTTTCCTGGTTTTTGTTTCGCTTTTAGCCTTTATGTGCTAGGATCACAGGAAGACTTTGTAAGGATGGTTTAAGTTCTCCTGTAAGGTTTAATTTGTTATCATGTAAATATTCATGTAAATATGCCTTGTGATTTTGGTCAGCCTTGTGCTATGTTGATAATATTGATTTACTTCTTAAAAAAACTTTACTTTATCCAATTTTTACTGAACTTTTTATAAAAAATAAAATCAATTAAAAAAAAAGAATATTATCTCAACTAATCTGTGAACAATGTCATCAAAACTCCTGAGTCCACAAAGTTTTTTACAATGGATATAGGTAGCAACAACACGCTATTTGTGTTGCATAAAAATTTAAGTTGTCAGCTTTGCTAAGTTTGTCAGCTGTAGAGTTGATTGTACTATAAGCACTATTAATTCAAGTCTCCTTTTATTTATTTATTTATTTATTTTTATTTAGTAAATATAAATTTTCAAAGTACAGTTAATGAATTACAATGGCTCCCCCCCCCCCCATAATTTCCCTCCCACTCATACCCCTCCCATCTCCAGCTCCCTCTCCCATTCCATTCACATCAAGATGCATTTTCAGTTATCTTTATATACAGGAGATCAATTCAGTATATATTAAGTAAAGATTTCATCAGTTTGCACCCACACAGACACAAAGTGTAAAATACTGTTTCAGTACTAGTTACAGCATTACTTCACATTGGACAACACATTAAGGACAGAGATCCTACATGAGGAGTAAGTGCACAGTGACTCCTGTTGTTGACTGAACAAATTGACACTCTTGTTTAAGGTGTCAGTAATCACTTGAGGCCCTTAGCAAGGCTTTGGAAGCTTTTTCACTTCGCCGACTTCAATCTTATTTAGATAAGGTCGTAGTCAAAGTGGAAGTTCTCTTCTCCCTTCAGAGAAAGGTACCTCCTTCTTTGATGGCCCTGTTCTTTCCACTGGGATCTCACTCGCTTAGATCTTCCATTTAGGTCTTCTTTTTTTTTTTTTTTTTTCCCAGGTGTCTTGGCTTTCCATGCCTAAAATACTCTCATGGGCTCTTCAGCCATATCTGAATGCCTTAAGGGCTGATTCTGAGGCCAGAGTGCTATTTAGGACATCTGCCATTCTATGAGTCTACTGTGTATCTCACTTCCCATGTTGGATTGTTCTCTCCCTTTTTGATTCTATCAGCTAGTATTAGCAGACACCACTCTTGTGTATGTGCTCCCTTTGACTCTTATTCCTATCATTATGATCAATTGTGAACTGAAATTGACCACTTGGACTAGTGAGATGGCATTGGTACATGCCACCTTGATGGGATTGTATTGGTCAAGTCTCCTTTTTTATTTCTATTTTTTTTAAAAGATCTCTTTTTCTTAAGACCCGTTTCAAGCTTAGGCACTTCATTAATGTTCCTTAAGACCATTTCACTAACTTCTAACATTAGCTTTTTGGTTTCTATCACTATGTCCTTTAATTTTCAACAATTTCTAACATGTTCTGTCTAAAAATGTATCTTAATTTAATATTCTGATAAAAAACTTTCTATAGTTTCAATCACTTCTGAATAAATACAGTTTCAGTTACTTCAGAATGAATAATTCTTTAAAATGAATCAAATGATTTTTAGGCTACACAAAAGCCACTCTGACAGGCTTCCAAGAATTTGCAATTTATTTACCAGTAGTGAAAAAACTACTTCTTTTTCCATCCCTAAATATTCCCAAAATCTAACAATATTCTATAAACTTCCAATATTGCAGTTTAATTTGAAATTCAAATGTAATGCTTCATGTAAAGATTCAAATGTTAATAGGTCTGTTTGCCCTAGGCCAGTATGAAAAGAAAAATCATTTTTCCTAATGTTTGTCTAACAATTTGATATATGTCAAGCCTATGGTCATGGATATATGCACATCACATTAGTTGTGGATCATTTTTCTTTTTTTTCTTTTTTTATTTTTATTTATTTATTTATTTATTTTGACAGGCAGAGTGGACAGTGAGAGAGAGAGACAGAGAGAAAGGTCTTCCTTTGCCGTTGGTTCACCCTCCAATGGCCTCCGCGGCCGGCTCGCAGCGGCCGGCGCACCGCGTTGATCCGATGGCAGGAGCCAGGAGCCAGGTGCTTTTCCTGGTCTCCCATGGGGTGCAGGGCCCAAGCACTTGGGCCATCCTCCACTGCACTCCCTGGCCACAGCAGAGAGCTGGCCTGGAAGAGGGGCAACCGGGACAGAATATGGCGCCCCAACCGGGACTAGAACCCGGTGTGCCGGCACTGCTAAGCGGAGGATTAGCCTAGTGAGCCGCGGCGCCTGCCCATTTTTCTTTTTTTAAAAGACTTATTTTTACTTATTTGAAAGGCAGACTTACAGAGAGCGAGAGAAAGGGGAAAAAGAAAGAGAGAGACCTTGCACCTTTGGTTCAGTCCTCAAATGGCTGCAGCAGCTGGATCTTTGCCATGCCAAAGTCAGTTGCCTAGAGATTCCTCCAGGCCTCCTATGTGGGTGCAGAGGCCCAAGAAAGTTCACCATTTTTTGCTGCCCTCCCAGGTGCATTAGCAATAAGGTGGATTGAAAGTGGAGCAGCCTGAACTTGAACCAGCGCCCATATGGGATGCCCATATCCCAGGTGGTAGCCTAACCCACCATGTCACAATGCTAGCTCTCTGTTGATTGTATTTCTTAGCCATCTAGAATGTAAATTCAACAAAAATATCTTTATTCCTGTACATTCTACAAGAACCAGCAGTGTTTTGCTTTTCCAAACATTTTGGATACTGAACTAATCACATTTACATAATAAAATATCATGGGGATTAGAATCAAATGTAAACATGAAATTCATTTATGTTTCATATACAAGTTACACACATGGCCTTAAAAGATTTTGCACAATTTTAGTGAGTCTGTGTGGCTGTAATCTATCAACTCAGATCAGGTATGGAATTCTCCATTGTGGCATCATGTGGCTGTTTAAAATGTTTGATTATTAAACATTAAAGATTCAGAATAAATATGCTCAATAAAAACATTATGAAGTTAATTTGAAAGTATTTCATATACTGATCTACGTGACCTGCAATAAGCTAAATCCAGTATGTTGCCATTTGTGAACATATTAAAAGTTGTATCAGCCCAAAATCTAAATGATTATCATTCACTAAATAAATGTTACATGAATGCATCTGCAAGAAGATACTTCTAGATTAACATATGTAGTTAGCAAAATATTAAAATATCAAATTAGAATTTAACAGACAAACCATAATATTCAACTTCAATAAAAACATTATGCAAAAAAGCAAATAAATAATAAACAAGAACCTTAATAAAAACAATTACTTACCTCACAGATGCTACAATAATGAGCTGGTTCATCATTTCTCCGCCCATGCCATATAACCTGTTTTCCCACTGCCATAAGAGCTTCTCTCAATATCTGACATTGCTTTAAAATTTTCAGAAGACAATACCTATTGGGGGTAGGGGAGGAGAACTGTAACAGCAATTAAATACTAAATATTGTAAGCATAAATGATATGTCAATTAGAACTCTGAAGGTTGGCATCCGGGCAAAGGGGATAAAGCTGCAGTCTGAAATGCTGGCATCCCATAGATACTTGAATCTCTGCTGCTTAACATCCAATCCATCTCTCCTAATGTGCCTGGGAAGACAGCAGAAGATGTCCAAGTATTTGGGTCAGTATTCTGTGATAGAGTTCTGGGCTCCTGATTTCAGCGAGGCTACATCCCAGCCATTGTGGCTATCTGAGGAATGAACCAGTAAATAGAAGATCTCTTTCTTTGTCTCTCCCTCCCTGTAACTGCCTTTCAAATAAGTAATTTTTATTTAAAACAGAGAATTAACTTTGACAATCTAGGTTCTAAAGTCCATTCAGAAGATAATTGGTTTTCTGAAAGTAATGGCAGGGCTGACAATGAAAATACTAAAGCATTTAAAGTTAAGGTAAACTGATATTTAATTGTAAAAAATTATCTTAACCTACAACACATCTATCATATTCTTAAATTTTAAGTGAGAGAACTTTCCTCACTTTCTTCATCCTTGAAATAAAAGATGTGAATTCAAAGTTACAACTTTTATATTATAGAAAGGCAAGAAGTCTATGTACTCCAAAAAAAAAAAAAAAAAAAAAAAAACAAACAAAAAAAGAAGTTATTTAGGTGTAGAGTTTACACTAATTTCTTGGAAAATGCAGACAAAGAAGCATCAATTTAAAATTTTCATACACTGGAGACAGTGCTGTGGTGTAGTGGATTAAGCTGCTGCCTGCAGTGCTGGCATCCCTTATGGGTGCTGGTTCAAGTCCCAGCTACTCCACTTCAGATCCAGCTCTCTGCTATGGCCTGGGGGAGCAGAAGATGGCCCAAGTCCTTGGGCCCCTGCACTCATGTGGGAGAAATGGAAGAAGCTCTTGGCTCCTGGCTTTGGAGTGGCACAGCTCCGGCCTTGGTGGCCATCTCAGAATTGAACTAGCGGATGGAACACCTCTCTCTCTCTCTCTCTCTCTCAGCCTCTGCCTCTCTGTAACTCTTTGAAATAAATGAATAAATCTTTTTAAAAAAGTTTAATATTCTAAAATAAACCCATACTTTTGTAACATGTTGGAACAGGATGTGTAAGAAGTAGAAAATATCATTTTGGAGTCCCTATAAGAGTAGCATGAAATATACTAAGCTTGAAGAACAAACATCAAATTTATGGTGAAGTTTTAGTGGAAGAATAGTAAAATCACTGATGCTTATTGAAAAGTCTTTGGGGACAAAAGCCAATGCCCCCACTAAATCATCATTTTACAAATGCATGACTCATTTTAGAAGGAATAGAGCAGCTTTGAATATTAACATGTACCTGTAAATCATTTTCAAAAGAAAAAATAAATTTGTGCCCTAACTGAAGAGAGTAAACGATTAAAAACAACAACACAGAAATCAACTGGTTCAGTTTACACAATTTGACTGAAAATTAAAGTACAATAAAGTAACTTTTCCCCCACTTTTTTCAAATTTCTTAAAAGAAGACCCATTCATTCATTCATTCCCTAACTCACTCATTTATGCACTCACTGGAAAGACACAGTGGCAGAAAAAGCTCTTCCAACCACTGATTTATTCTCTAAAAGCCAACATTAGGCAAGACTGGGCAAAGCCAGGAGCCAAAAACTTTATCTGACTGTCCCATATGCATGGTAGGGACCCAAACACTAGAGTCATCATCGTCTGCTTTCCCAGGGACAGTCACAGAAACCTGGTTTGCAATCAGCACTCTGATACAAAAATATGAGAATTAGAAGCAAAAGCTTAAGCAAACTACCCCTGGCCCAAATGTAGTAAAATCTCTTATCTGTGAGTGCAGAAACTGTTGCACCTGGATCAAATACATACAAGAGTAGTGCTTCCAATGAAAATTTTAAAGAGTGTGACCAAGACCCTGAAAGACTTCTTCAAAGAAATGTAATCAAATTAAAAATGTTTTAACCATGAGATTCTGAAGACAAAGTATAATCAAAGCAATGTTAACAAGAAGCAAAAAAAAAAAAAAAAAAAAAAAAAAAAAAAAAAAAAAAAGTTTCATTAAAATCAAATCATAATAGTTAAAATTAAAGGTAGGGCAAAACAATTCTGTAGATGCTCAGGCTTTTTGCTTGTCACCTCCTGGAGACCAAAGAATGATGACATCTGCTTATAAACATTGTTCTGAGAAACTGAGCTATAATTTTATTGAGAAGGGAAAGGACCAGCACCATGGTACAGAAGGTTAAGCAGGCACTTGTGTCACTGATATCCCATATGGGCACTGGTTCCAGTCCAGAGAGCTCCAGTTTTGATTCAAGACCCTGCTAATGTGCCTGGGAAAGCAGCAGAATATGGCCCAACTGCTTGGAGCCCTGCCAAACATAGAAAAGACCTGGATGAAGTTCTTCTGACTAGCCCAGCACTAGCTGTTGTGGCTATTAGGGGAGTACTAAAGATGTCTCTAACTTGGCTTTTCAAAAAAAAAAAAAAAAAAGAGGGAGTAGGTGGGGTGGTGTGGGGAGGATCCAGTAGAACTTTCCCAAAGAACCTATCTCCATTATGATAATGCTGCTATGTATTTCTCTCAAAAAAGGGGCAACCTTGCAAAAATTTTGGTGGGAAATCATGACATACCCACCTTACAGCCCTACTTTGGCTCTTGATGACATTTTTTTAGTTGGGATAGGAATAAGAGTTAGGGAGGACTATTTTAAGCAGAGAGCAAAACATATGAACAAATGTTTAAAAATAAAGCAAATCACAGAATGATTTAAGAAATAAGCAAATATTTTCAAAAAGTTCTGTTTTAAAACCACTGACTCTATTTGTTAATATAACCCACAGTAAATTTTAGAGGATAAAAACAAAAAATAATCCTTCTAATATCATTACTAGATAAAGATAACAATCTACCTCTTGATATTCTAGGGATAATAACAATTTCCAAAATATAATTTAGGATAGAAGTAAATATAGAAATAAATTAGTTATCTCAATATTGTGTTTGTGTAACAATGAACTCTCATGATAATCTATGCCTTGCTTTCCCATTTCCACCATATTGAGAGTCCTACAGAAAAAGCAAGGCTAATATTTATGATATCTGTGAGCCAAAGATACCTATTATCGCAGAGTTGTGTTTACAAAGGCAGCAATGAATTTTTTGTGTTAATTCTACGCATGTTTCTTTAAGCCAACTTCAGTGATGAGAACTTATAGAAATACTAGTATTTTTGACTTTTAAAAATCACCTACATATGTACAATAAAAACTCAAAAGAAAATACAACTGAACAAACATTGAGAGAATTTATCACCACTAGACTTGCCTTATGATGCCAAAAAGAGTTCAACTTTAGAGAAAAGGACATTAAAGAGTACCCAAAAAAAAAAATCCAAAGGCATAAAACTCATTGATAAAAGTATATGTATATATTAGTTTTCTAGCTAATTAGAAATATTATATAGAAATTATTAGTTTTCAGAGCCAGTGCTGTGGTGTAACGGATAAATCCCCTGCCTGCAGTAGTGCTGGTTCAAGTCCTGGCTACTCCAGTTTTGATCCATCTCTTTGCTATGGCCTGGGAAAGCAGCAGAAGATGGCCCAAGTCCTTGGGCCCCTGCATCCATGTGGGAGAGCTGGAAGAAGTTCCTGGCTCCTGGCTGCTCCGGCCATTGCGGCCATCTAAGGAGTGAACCAGCAGATGGAAGACCTCTCATTCTCTGCTTCTGCCTCTGCCTCTCTGTAACTGTCTTTCAAATAAATAAATCTTAAAAAAAATAGTTTTATAGCTTTCCTAAATAAAATAATAATATATAAAATGCTTATATCTATAGAAGGCTACTAGAAAAAATTATTAAATAACAGCTAAAATCATTTATTAAGGGGTATATAATATAAAAAGAAGTAACCTGTGTTTTTAAAAATTTAAATGTGGAGAAGAGTGCAATGAGCTAGTGGAGAGATTTTTTGGCCATCAAAGTTCTCTTGCTATAGCTTAATAAAATCCATTCTAACTACATTTTTGTAAACTTCAAAGCAAAAACTTATAAAAACAGAAATCATTTTTGTAGAGAAAATCACTTCACCACCAAAGACAACAGGAAAGGAATAAAACAGCTAGAAAACAACCAGCAAACAATAAAATGCAGTAATAAGTCCTTACTGATTAAAATCTTCCATAAATATAAATGTCTTAAAAAAATTCTATAATCACAAAGAAGAGTAGTTGAATGGATTTAAAAACCAGGACTAAAGACAGGCCTTATACCCCAGAGGCTTAAGCCAACATTTGGGATTCCATATTGAAACACGGGTTCAAGTCCTGGTCATTTTGGGCATCTGATCTAGCTTTCTGCTACTCTACCTGGGGGGCAGTAGGTAATGACAGTACTCTGATGCCTGGTACACATATGTGAGAACCATTTGGAGATTGTGTCTCCTGACTTTGGCCTCATCTAATAACAACTGTTGCAATCATCTGAAAATAAACCAGTGGATGGAAGACCTCTCATTCTCTCTTTTATCTCTTTCTATCCCCCTCATCTCTGTCTTAAATAGACAAACAGAGCTTTCCTACTCACATCAATTGTGAAAATACACATAAATTGACAATGAAGAGATTTAAAAATTACAAGTAGACAAATACCAAGAGAAGTGCATAGAAGCTATCCTTCTATCTTCTATCAGAGAAATAGACTTAAAGTAAAAAATGTGAAAAGTGAAAAGATCATTTCATAGTGATAAAGTATCAGTTCAGCAATAGGTTAGAACAATTTAAATATATACATTTGTGTTAAAACATATATAAATATACCCAACATCAGAGCATCTAAATATATAAAACATTGTTAATACATCTAAGGAGATCAAGTGTTTGATACAGTGGTTAAATTAACACTTGGGATATCCATACTCTATGTAGGAGTACACCTGGGTTTGAGTCCAGTTTACACTGATTCCCAACCAGCTTCTTGCTAATGCACACCCTGGGAGGCAGCAGATGGTAACTAAAATACTTAGGTTCCTGACTGCCATGTGGAAGACCTACATGTTGTTCTGGGTTATTGCTTTGAACTTGTCAAATCCTGGCTATTGTCAGTATTTGAAGAGTGACCCAGTAGAACAAAAATCTCTGTGTCTATGCCTTTCAAATAAAAACTTAAAATATGAAATAAACACTAAATCTGCGAGAGAGACAGAATGCATTATCGTAATATTAGAAGCATTTACCTCCTCACTTTCAGCACATGAACTGATCATCCATAAAAAAAAAAAAAAAAAAAAAATCGGGCCCAGCACTGTAGTATAATGGCTTAACCCACTGCCTGCAGTGTCTGTATATTTTATGGGCACTAATTTGAGTCCTGGCTACTCCACTTCCCATCCAGCTCTTTGCTATGGCCTGGGAAAGCAGCAAGAAGATGGCCAAAGTCCTTGAGCTACTGTACCCACATGAGAGACTTGGAAGAAGCTCCTGGCTCCTGGCTTTGGTTTGGCACAGCTCCAGTTGTTGCAGCCAACTGGGGAGTGAACCAGCAGATGAAAGATCTCTCTCTCTTTCTCTCTCTCTACCTCTCCTTCTATCTCTGTGTAACTCTGAATTTCAAATAAAATAAAGCTTTTCAAAAAAATCAGTAAGTTTTATTCTTGGATAAGCAGGGATCACTTTAACCAAAAATGTGAAACAGTATTAAATGTCCTTTTTCAAAACACAATGACACTCTGACAAAACCAAAAAAAAAAAAAAAATCAATATAAAATTTATGATACTACGTGACTCTAACAAAACAATCATGAATAAAAACAAACTACCTGATTAGATGATACACTATAAATATTAAGTAGTCAAAAAGCATTTTATTGGCACAAAATAGATATATAGACCAATGACACAGAATAGAGTAAGTATTAGTAAACTCACATCTGATCTGCAATAGTGTAAGTAGTCATTTCAATAAATGCTGGTGGGAGAGTTGGATATCCACATGCAGAAAATGAACTAAAACCTTCTAAATCTCATAATGTATGGAAAGTCAACTCAAAATAAACTAAAGACTCAAATGTAAGATCTGAAGCTAAGAAACTCTTCTACTAGAATTAAGTTTAGATGGAGATTCTGCCTTCCACATTGCTTTATCCATGTTTTAAATAAACAGTGTGTATGGTATAGTTATTCACAATTCTCAAACACTCTTTAAATTTGTATAAACAAAACAAGGGGAATAGAAACAAATGGTATTTTTAGTACAACTTTTTACTATCTTTCAAGAATTATAGCTGATGAGGCTGGCACTGTGGCATAAAGCTGCCATCTCCAACCCTGGTATTCTATCTGGGCATCAGTTCATGTTCTAGTTGTTCCACTTCCAATCCAGCCACCTGCTTATGGCCTAAGAATGCAGTGGAAGATGGCCCAAGTGCTTGGGCCCCTGCACCTAAATAGGAAAACTGGAAGAATCTCCAGGCTCCTGGCTTTGGCCTGACCCAGCACTGGCCATTACGACCATCTAGGGTGTAAACCAGCAGACAGAAAGTATAACTCTTTTTCTCTCCTTCTCTCTAACTCTGCTTTGAAAAAAAAAAAAAACCTTTAAAAAAATAAAAGAATTACAGCTGAATCACCATGAAGCACATGAACAACTGATATCAAGACAAAAGATGAATACATAGTTGTATTGTTGGAAGTTTTGACTAAACTTTAAAAGCCAAATGAATAAAATAATAAATCATCATAATAGTCTATAGGCACATTACAATGGCCACACATTGTATTTCTACATTTCATTCATTATGTGAGTGGTAGACAGACATGGAGGGAGAAAGAGAGAACTAGCTAAAATGCTGGCTTACTCTCTAAACATCTGCCATGACCAGAATGGTGCCAAAGTAAAAAATGGGAACTAGGAACAGAACTATTTGAATCATTAATTTTGCCTCCACTGGTATACACTGGAAGGATGCTAGAGTTGGGAGCCAGAGATGTTAACTTAATCCAGATACTCCAGTATGAGATTCATATATCCTAACCTTTAGGCCAAAAGCCCGACTATTGTCTCACAATTTTGCTAAGAAAATATTTATTACAAAAAATTTTGAATTTATATATCAAGTTATTATTTAAAAATAAGCCAGCATCATTTTAAAAAGTTTTGGAAACACTGTAAATCATCCTCCCCCACTTACAAAATAACCTGAACAGATACAGACTCTGAAAGGATGTAACAACAACAATTTTTAACTGTTTGGTTCAAAATCTTCTCATTTGTTTAAGCAGAATTGTCTTTCAATCTGCTGGTGACAAGTGAACAGGAAGAAACACAGCTTTTCGTGACTTCAAAAGTATGTATTTTAAGTAGAGTCATAAAGCAGCTACAAAAGGAACCACACAAGTAAATGAAAAAATACTAGAATAATTCATTTAAATTGTTATCATATAAAGGGAAAATTACATAATAAGAATGGTAAGAAAATTTCCCTGCTTTAATCAAGTCCTTATTTTTAATTGACAACTTTTTTATTTAAAGAAATTTATTTACTTGAAAGTCACAGTTACAAAAACAGAGGGTGAGACAAAGAGAATCTTCTACCTGCTGGTTTACTCCCTGAGGGCCACAAAGACCATGACTTGGCCACGTCAAAGCCACGTGGGTCTCCCAAGAGGGTGGCAGAGGCCCAAACACTTGGGATATCTTCCACTGCATTTCCCAGATCCATTCCTAGGAGCTGGGTTGCAAGCGCATCATCAGGGACAGGATAGGGTAGGATATTAAAAACAAACTTTTGGAGAATGATCAAGCAAAGCTGGAGATCACTTCCGTTGTCGGTAAAACCATAATTAGCTTAAGCGTGAATGAAAAAGTTTCAGGGAGCTCAGGAATCTAGATAAGAACTATGGCAACGCTGAATACAAAGTGAAAGAGAAAAAAGAAAACATAAATGTTCAGAAAGAATTGGATGAATAGTGTCATTCTGTATAAGCACATTTCTCAGGTCTATGTTAGTAGTGAATTCCCCTGACAAAGAAAAAGGGCCAGGGCGGCAAGATGGCAGAATAGGAAGGGAGCACACTGATAGTCCGGGGAGAGACAGTTTAATAAAAGTGGAGATCCTGCAGGTTCAAGGAAGAGAAGGGGAAGAAACAGCAGAAGAAACTCTTCCAGAACGAGAGATTCACAGTGGACCTGCATGGAGAGCGTGGGAGCCCAAAGGTCGGGACACCAGCGGCAGACTCAACACACCAGCGCTGGAACGCGAGGTGAGCCGAACCTCAATAGCCCGAGACACCGGCAGGCAAGCAGAAAGAGGAGACTAGAGGGAACGACCCCGGGGGGAAAGGTTCACCAGGCTAACTAGAAGAGAGAGAGAGAGAGAGAAAAAGTCACTGATACGGACATGGGTTGCTCTCTCTCCGCTCACCTCTCAAAGGCAAGCAAGACAAAGAGCAGGAACCGTATTGGACATACGTCATAAGCAGAGCAACCTCAGGTCTGCACCGGCCCTGAGCCTAGCTGAAAAATCTGATTATGGGGTGGCGGGTGAATTAACAGGAGATTAGGACCTAGTGAATGTGTGGTGTTACTGAACTAAGACTGTGAAAAAAGAGACGGTGGGGGAGAGAACTCACAGAATTCACGTGAGTACTCTCCAGAGAAGCTACAATTCCGTAACTTTGGCAACACAGTGGGAGACTGAAGGAGAACTTGAGCCCACTCTGAGGGCAGAACAGATTCCCTGTATGGTCCTTGGGAAAGAGCTTCTGATCTCTGGCTCCTGTGGGTATGATCATTTGCCTGCTAACTACCTCCAACTTCGTTCAGCTGTGCGGAATTACTTCCCTTTTGAATCAAAAAAAGAAAGAAAGACAAAGAGAGAGATCTACCACACCTAACCAGGGAGTGTCACCTTTGGCACACCAAACAGAGCTCTCAGGCCACACCCATCTCAAGCCTCTAAGGCTCCATCAAAAACAGACAGTCCACTTAATCTAGAGTCATAGTATAACAAGAGAAAGCACCACAGTGAAGAAACCAAATATCTCCAATATGCCAAATAACAAATGCAAAAACTGAGGTAATAAAAACAAGGAAGTCACTATGACATCCCCAAATGAAAAAGAAACCCCAATTCAAGATTATAAAGATGATGAGATAGAAGAAATGCAAGAAGCAGATCTCAAAAAATTGATAAGAACATTAAGAAGTTCTCAAAAACAAATTCTTTAACTACAGAAATCCTTAATGGACAAGATAGAAAATCTCTCTCGTGAAAATGAAATATTAAGGAGGAATCAAAATGAAATGCAGAAACTAGTAGAACAGGAAACAGTGATAGTGAAGAGAAATCATAATGAAGTGAAGAATTCAATAGATCGAATGAAAAACACAATAGAGAGCCTTACAAACAGAATGGGTGAAGCAGAAGAGAGAATATCGGACTTAGAAGACAGAGAACAGGAAAGGAGACAGTCAGACCAAAGAAAAGAAGAGGAAATTAGAAATCTAAAACATATTGTCGGGAATCTTCAGGATACTATTAAAAAACCCAACATTCGGATTCTAGGAGTTCCTGAAGGCATGGAGAGGGAGAAAGGATTAGAAGGCCTTTTTAGTGAGATATTAGCAGAAAATTTCCCAGCTTTGAAGAAGGACAAAGACATCCTAGTACAGGAAGCTCATAGAACCCCTAATAAACATGCCCAAAGAGATCCTCACCACGACACATTGTAATTAAACTCTCCACAGTAAAACATAAAGAAAAGATCCTAAATGTGAAAGAGAGAAACGTCAGATTACTCTCAGAGGATATCCAATCAGACTCACAACTGACTTCTCATCAGAAACCCTACAAGCTAGGAGGCAATGGCGAGATATAGCCCAGGTCCTAAGAGAGAAAAACTGCCAGCCCAGAATATTATATCCTGCAAAGCTCTCATTTGTGAATGAAGGTGAAATAAAGATTTTTCATAGCAAACAGAAATTGAAAGAATTTGTCGCCACTTGACGAGCCCTGCAAAAGATGCTTGAAGATGTGTTGCACACAGAAACATGGTCATCAATATGAAAGAAGATAAAGGAAAGAAACCTCACAGCAAAAGATCACAGAGAATTCAAAGCATATATTAGAACTTATCTTTGGCAAATGGCAGGGCAAAGTTACCACTTATCATTAGTCAGATTGAACATTAATGGCATGAACTGTCCAGTTAAAAGACACCGATTTGCTGATTGGCTTAAGGAACAAAACCCATCTATTTGCTGCTTACAAGACATACATCTTTCCAACAAAGATCCATACAGACTGAAAGTGAAAGGCTGGAAAAAGATATACCATGCCAACACAAATGAAAAAAGAGCGGGCGTAGCCATCTTAATATTGGACAACATAAATTTTTACCACAAAAACTGTTAAGAGAGACAAAGAGGGGCACTATATAATGATGAAGGGATCAATTCAATAGGAAGATATAACAATTATCAATGTATATGCACCTAATTACACGGCACTGGTTTATTTAAAAGATCTGTTAAGGGACTTAAAGGGAGACTTAGACCACAATACAATACAATAGTACTGGGGGACTTCAATACTCCACTCCCAGAAATAGACAGATCAACCGGACAGAGGATCAACAAGGATACAGTAGATTTAATGACACTATAGCCCAAATGGATCTAACAGATATATACAGAACTTTTCATCCTACACATAAAGCATTTACATTCTTCTCAGCAGTACATGCAACCTTCTCTAGGATTGACCACATATTAGGCCATAAAGCAAGTCTCAGCAAATTCAAAAGAATTAGAATCATACCATGGAGCTTCTCAGACCATAAAAGAATGAAGTTGGAAATTAGCAAGTCAGGAATCCCTAGAGCATACAGAAACACATGGAGATTGAACAACATGCTCCTAAATGAACAATGGGTCATAGAAGAAAGTCAAAGACAAATCAAACATTTTCGGGAAGTCAATGAGGATAACAGCACAACATACCAAAACTTATGGGACGTAGCAAAAGCAGTGTTAAGAGGAAAGTTTATATCAATAGGTGCCTACATCAAGAAATTGGAAAGGCACCAAATAGATGAGCTTTCAATTCACCTCAAGGATATAGAAAATCCACAGCAAACCGGACACAAATCTAGTAGAAGAGAAATAATTAAAATCAGAGAAGAAATAACAGGATTGAATCCAAAAAAAACATTTCAGAAAATCAGCCAAACAAGGAGCTGGGTTTTTGAACAAATAAACAAAATTGACACCCCATTGGCCATACTAACTAAAAAAAGAAGAGAAAGACCCAAATCAATAAAATCAGAGATGAAAAAGGAAATGTAACAACAGACACCACACAAATAAAAAGAATCATCAGAAATTACTACAAGGACTTGTATGCCAGCAAACAGGGAAACCTATCAGAAATGGATAGATTACTCGACACATGCAACCTACCTAAATTGAACCAGGAAGACATAGAAAACCTAAACAGACCCATAACTCTGACAGAAATTGAAACAGTAATAAAGGCCTTCCCAACAAAGAAAAGCCCAGGACCAGAGGGATTCACTGCTGAATTCTACCAGACATTTAAAGAAGAACTAACTCCAATCCTTCTCAAACTATTCAGAACAATCAAAAAAGAGGGAGTACTACCAAATTCTTTCTATGAAGCCACCATCATCTTAAATCCTAAGCCAGAAAAAGATGCAGCATTGAAAGAGAATTACAGACCAATATCCCTGATGAACATAGATGCAAAAATAATCAATAAAATTCTGGCCAATAGAATGCAACAACACATTAGAAAGATTATCCACCCAGACCAAGTGGGAATTATCCCTGGTATGCAGGGATGGTTTAATGTGTGCAAGACAATCAATGTGATTCACCACATTAACAGACTGCAGAAGAAAAACCATATGATTATCTCAATAGACGCCGAGAAAACATTTGATAAAATGCAACACCCGTTCATGATGAAAACTCTAAGCAAACTGGGTATGGAAGGCACATTCCTCAATACAATCAAAGCAATCTATGAAAAACCCAAGGCCAACATCCTATTGAATGGGGAAAAGTTGGAAGCATTTCCACTGAGATCTGGTACCGGGATGTCCACTCTCACCACTGCTATTCAATATAGTTCTGGAAGTTCTAGCCAGGGCTATCAGGCAAGAAAAAGAAATTAAAGGGATACAAATTGGGAAGGAAGAACTCAAACTATCCCTCTTTGCAGATGATATGATTCTTTATTTAGGGGACTCAAACAGATTTTGGCAAAGTAGCATGGTATAAAGTCAATGCACAAAAATCAACAGTCTTTGTATACACAGGCAATGCCATGGTGAGGAAGAACTTCTAAGATCAATCCCATTCACAATAGCTACAAAAACAATCAAACATCTTGGAATAAATTTAACCAAGGACATTAAGGATCTCTACGATGAAAATTACAAAACCTTAAAGAAGAAATAAAAGAGGATACCAAAAAATGGAAAAATCGTCCATGCTCATGGATTGGAAGAATCAACATCATGAAAATTTCATTTCTCCCAAAAGCAATTTATAGATTCAACGCAATCCCAATCAAGATACCAAACACATTCTTCTCAGACCTGGAAAAAATGATGCTGAAATTCATATGGAGGCACAAGAGACCTCGAATAGCTAAAGCAATCTTGTACAACAAAAAGAAAGCTGGAGGCATCACAATACCAGATTTCAGGACATACTACAGGGCAGTTGTTATCAAAACAGCATGGTCCTGGTACAGAAACAGATGGATAGACCAATGGAACAGAACGGAAACACCAGAAATCAATCCAAACATCTACAGCCAACTCATAGTTGATCAAGGATCCAAAACCAATCCCTGGAGTAAGGACAGTCTATTCAATAAATGGTGCTGGGAAAATTGGATTTCCACGTGCAGAATCATGAAGCAAGACCCCTACCACTCACCTTACACAAAAATTCACTCAACATGGATTAAAGACCTAAATCTATGACCTGATACCATCAAATTATTAGAGAGCATTGGAAAAACCCTGCAAGATACAGGTACTGGCAATGACTTCTAGGAAAACACCCCAGTGGGCCGGCGCCGCGGCTCACTAGGCTAATCCTCCGCCTAGCGGCGCCGGCACACCGGGTTCTAGTCCCGGTCGGGGCGCCGGATTCTGTCCCGGTTGCCCCTCTTCCAGGCCAGCCCTCTGCTGTGGCCAGGGAGTGCAGTGGAGGATGGCCCAGGTGCTTGGGCCCTGCACCCCATGGGAGACCAGGAAAAAAGCACCTGGCTCCTGGCTCCTGCCATCGGATCAGCGCGGTGCGCCGGCCGCATCGCGCTGGCCGCGGTGGCCATTGGAGGGTGAACCAACGGCAAAGGAAGACCTTTCTCTCTGTCTCTCTCTCTCACTGTCCACTCTGCCTGTCAAAAAAAAAAAAAAAAAAAAAACACCCCAGAAGCACAGGCAGCCAAAGCCAAAATTAACATTGGGGATTGCATCAAATGAGAAGTTTCTGTACTGCAAAAGAAACAATCAGGAAAGTGAAGAGGCAACCAACAGAATGGGAAAATATATTTGCAAACTATGCAACTGATGAAGGGTTGAAAACCAGCATCTACAAAGAAGTCAAGAAACTCCACAACATCAAAACAAACAATTCACTTAAGAGATGGGCCAAGTACCTCAATAGACATTTTACAAAAGAGGAAATCCAAATGGCCAACAGGCACATGAAAAAATGTACAAGGTCACTAGCAATCAGGGAAACGCAAATCAAAACCACAATGAGGTTTCACCTCACCCCGGTTAGAATGGCTCACATACAGAAATCTACCAACAACAGATGCTGGCGAGGATGTGGGGAAAAAGGGACACTAACCCACTACTGGTGGGAATGCAATTGGTTAATCCACTATGGAAGTCAGTCTGGAGATTCCTCAGAAACCTGAAGATAACTCTACCATTCAACCCAGCCATCCCACTCCTTGGAATTTACCCAAAGGAGACGAAATTGGGAAACAAACAAACTGTCTACACATTAATGTTTATCGCAGCTCAATTCACAATAGCTAAGACCTGGAACCAACCCAAATGCCCATCAATGGTAGAGTGGATAAAGAAATTATGGAACATGTACTCTATAGAATACCTTACAGCAGTCAAAAACAATGAAACCCGGTCCTTTGTAACAAGATGGAGGAATTTGGAAAACATCATGCTGAGTGAATTAAGCCAGTCCCAAAGGGACAAATATCATATGTTCTCCCTGATCAGCGACAACTAACTGAGCACCAAAGGGGAAACTTGTTGAAATGAAATGGACACTATGAGAAACAGTGACTTGATCAGCTCTTGTCCTGAACGTTGATGTACAATGTAATACTTTATCTATTATAGTATTTTTTTTGTTCTAGTACTGTTGGTTGAACTCTGTAATTAACACACAAGTATTCTTAGGTGTTTAAATTTTAACTGAAAAGTGATCCCTGTTAGGAATTTGGAAAACATTATGCTGAGTGAAATAAGGCAATCCCAAAGGGACAAATACCACTTGTTCTCCTTGATAGGTGACAACTAACTGAGCACCAAAAAGGAACCCTGTTAAAGTGAAATGAACACTAGGAGAAACGGTGACTTGATCAGCCCTCACCCTGACTGTTGATGAGCAACTTAATATGTTATCCCTCCTAGTATTTTTGTTTGTTTGTTCTACTTAAAACTTTTGGTTTAATACTGTAATCAATACACAATTATTCTTAAGTGCTGAAACTTAACTGAAAAGTGATCACTGTTAAATGTAAGAGTTGAAATAAGAGAGGGAAGAGATGTGCAATTCGGGACATGCTCAAGCTGACTTACCAAAAACGGCAGAGTTAGAAACATACCAGGGGATTCCAATTCAATCCCATCAAGGTGGCATGTACCAATGCCATCTCACTAGTCCCAGTGATCAATTTCTGTTCACAATTGATCACACTGATAGGTCTAAGAGTCAAAGGGATCACATAAACAAGACTAGTGTCAGCAAATACTAGCTGATAGAATCAAAAAGGGAGAGAATGATCCAACATGGGAAGTGAGATACACAGCAGACTCATAGAATGGCAGATGTCCTAAACAGCACTGTGGCCTCATAATCAGCCCTTAAGGCATGCGGATCTGGCTGAAATGCCCATGAGAGTATTTCAGGCATGGAAAGCCAAGACACTCTGGCAAAAAAAAAAAAAAAAAAAAGAAGACCTAAATGGAAGATCTAAGCGAGTGAGATCCCAGTGGAAAGAACGAGTCATTGAAGAAAGAGGTACCTTTCTCTGAAGGGAGGAGAGAACTTCCACTTTTACCATGGCCTTGTCTAAATATTATCAGAGTCGGTGAACCCAGGGGGCTTCCATAGTCTTGGCAGTGCATGACAAGAGCCTCGGGTGATTACTGATGCCATAAACAAGAGTGTCAAGTTGTTAAGTCAACAACAGGAGTCACTTACTCCTCATGTAGGCTCTTTGTCCTTAGTGTGCTGTACATTGAGATTTAATGCTAAAACTAGTACTCAAACAGTATTTTTCACTTTATGTTTCTGTGTGGGAGCAAACTGTTGAAATCTTTACTTAATGTATGCTAAACTGATCTTCTGTATATAAAGAGAATTGAAAGTGAATCTTGATGTGAATGGAAGGGGAGAGGGAGTGGGAAAGGGGAGGTTGCAGGTGGGAGGGACGTTATTGGGGGGAATCCATAGTAATCAATAAGCTGTACTTTGGAAATTCATATTCATTAAATAAAAGTTAAAAAAAATAAAAATGTTATCTCAAAAAATGAAAAAAAAATGAAAAAGGGCCTTAAGGTGAGCAACCAGATTTACCAGGGTCATTAATTAAAATACTTGCTATTCATCCACTAAATGCAGACTGCTGTATCAGGAGACAGATAGATGCTAAAGAGAAAGAAAGACATTGCTAGTATACTAGCCATGAAGAAGCACAGAAATAGCCTTCTGTGCAGAGGATCACAGCAATTCTTTGCCACTTAACGACCTTGAAGCCAGTTACACAGGAGCTATTGAACACCTGGGCAAGAAGCCACCAGCACAACCATCTATTTAGCAGAAAACAAGGAGTATACATACACCAAATGCAATCCCTTTAGTCATGATGTCCACGAGAGGGCAATGGAGTAAGGGTGACGGGGAAGTTAGAGAATCCCACCAACTTTAGTCACATCAAAAATATATGCAGTGGGAGACCAGGATAAGTACGTGGCTCCTGCCATCGGATTGGCACGGTGCGCCGGCCGCAGCACACCAGCCGTGGCGGCCATTGGAGGGTGAACCAACGGCAAAGGAAGACCTTTCTCTGTCTGTCTCTCACTGTCCAGTCTGCCTGTCAAAAAAATTAAAAAAATAAAAAATAAATAAAATAAAATAAATTTAAAAAAATACATGCATCATTATCACCAACCACGAGGTCTTCACTAATGCTGATCTCAGCTGAGGAAGATGCACAAAGACACTATTCACCATTCCAAGTATCATTAATGATTGTCTCCAAACCTACAGATGAACATCTTTGCATACTAAAAGCAACTCAAAAGAGGCGATTACTACTTCAAATGTAAAGGTAGCAATATAAAGTTATACGAATCATGAAAATCCAGAAAATATTACACTGTAAAGGAAATTAATAATTTTCCAGTAACTGTTTATAGATAGATGGAAAATTATCTTGACAAAGACTTCAAAAATAATGCCACCAACAAAGCTCTGTTGGCTGAAAAACAACAGATAACTCAATGATATCAGGAAAACAATACTTGGAAAAATTTAATTTTTTTTTGACAGGCAGAGTGGACAGTGAGAGAGAGACAGAGAGAAAGGTCTTCCTTTTGCTGTTGGTTCACCCTGTAATGGCCGCTGTGGCCAGCACATTGCACTGATCCAAAACCAGGAGCCAGGTGCCTCCTCCTGGTCTCCCATGCGGGTGCAGGGCCCAAGGACCTGGGCCATCCTCCACTGCACTCCCGGGCCACAGCAGAGAGCTGGACTGGAAGAGGGGCAACCAGGACAGAATCTGGAGCCCCGACCAGGACTAGAACCTGGTATGCTGGCGCTGAAGGCAGAGGATTAGCCTAGTGAGCTGCAGCGCTGGCTGGAAAAATTGAGATTTTTAACAAAAAGAAACCACACACACACACACACATACACACACACACATATTTCATCAAACTCAGAAATTCTGGAAGCAAAGAACACAAATTCAAGAGATTCAACAGCAATTTTATTCAAGTAGAAGACTCAGTGAACTCAATATAGACCATTTCAAATATTCTAGTCAGACTAAAACATAAAAAAAATAAAAACATGGACAATATAGTGGTACAACTGGTTATGCCATTGCCTGTTATATATGAGTACCAGTTCTAGCTTTGACTGCTATACTTCTGAATCAAGTTCTCTGCAGACACGCCTGGGAAAGCAGGACAGGATGGTCTAAGAGTCTTTGCCACTCACATGGAAGATCCAGATAAATTTCAAAGGCTCCTAGCTTTCAGCCTGGCCAGCCTATGGCTCACTGTGGTGATGTGGGGAGTGAGTCAGAGAATGAAAGATCTCTCCTCCCAATCCCCCCCCACCTGTGTGTGTGTGTGTGTGTGTGTGTGTGTAACTCTGCTTTTCAATTAAAGAAATATTCAAAAAAAAAGTTTTGTGAGATTTATGGAATAGGCAAATGCAACAGTGTAAAAACATTTAAAGTCAACAAGGGAAAAAGCAAAAGGAGCAGGAAGCTTATTCAAAGAAATGTGAGGGACTGGCATTTTGACATAGCAGGTGAAGCCACTGACTTCAATACCAGCATCCCAAACGGGCACCAACTTCCTGCTAATGGCAAAGGAAAAGCAGAGGAAGTTGGTTAAGAGTTTGGGCAACCAACACCCACATGGGGACCTGAATGAAGCTCCTAGCTCTTGCTTCTGTCTAGCCAAGCCCACACCACTGGGACCATATGGTAAGTTTTATCTTTCTCTCTCTAAAGATCTCTCTTATATATAACTCTTTCAAATAATTAAATGTCCTAAAAAATGCAAAGGGGGCTGATGGTATGGCAAAGGTTAAGCTGCCACCTGCAACAGCAGCATCCCATATACACGATGGTTCAAATGCCAGCTGCACCATCTTCAATCTGACTCCAGAATAATATTCCCAGGAAGACAGCAGAAAATGATCCTGAATATCTGAGGCCCTGACACACATCTGGAAGATGTGGATTGAGTTCCTAGCTTCTGGCTTTGGCCTGCCCCAGCCCTGGTTGCTGTGGCAATTTGGGGAATGCACCAGTGTAGGAAAGATCTCACTTTGTTTCTGTAACTAAATCTTTAAAGAGAAGGGACAGGAGAGGGTGGCAGTAAGGACGGAAGGCAGGAAGACAAAACCTTATCCAAACTCACTATATTCAGATGACACTCAAGACAATAAAGGAGCCACAATAGGAAAAGTGATATTCATAGTAACATTATAATCAAATTGTCTAATATGAAAACAAAAGCACTTTTGAAAGCAACAAAAGAAAAGCTAGAAATCAGATATAAAGGGAACCCTATCAAAATAATGGTAGAATTCTCAGAAGAAATCTTGTAAGCCAGAAAACTATGATGACATAATCAAAGTAATGAGAGAAAGTAATTCCTTTCCAAGAATATCACATCTAACAAAAATTATCCTGAAAAATAAACAAGAGTAAGCTTCTCAGACAAAAAAGAGGAGTTTATCACCTCTAGATCCATGTCAGAAGGAAATGTATGAAAGTTCTAAAAATCAAAATGAATACTTGGCCACAGTAAGACAAAAAGCATATGAAAGATAAATTTCTCTGGCGAATATAAACATAAGGACATATATAAATTAATGAAACACTGTAATCAATATTGGTGTTAATCTTAATACAAAGCAATAGACATTTCTTAAACTATACAATCCAAGAAGATGCAAACTATAAGAACATCAATGTGAAGTATAATGGTTTTGTACTTAATTGAAATTTTATTCAATTCAAACAGATATGTCCAAGTATACTATATTTTATGAAGTGTAACCACAGTGAAAATTCCTACCAATAATACATGTAAGATAAAAAGAAGAAACTTAAATGAGTATTTTTAAAACTAAATCAAGTAACAAAAGAAGACTACAGATTCAGAAATACCCAAAACTACAACTTAAACAGAAAATAGTGAACAAATGGCAACATTTTTTTTTTGACAGGCAGAGTGGACAGTGAGAGACAGAGAGAAAGGTTTTCCTTTGCCGTTGATTCACCCTCCAATGGCCACTGCGGCCGGTGCACCGCGCTAATCCAAAGCCAGAAGTCAGGGGCTTCTCTTGGTCTCTCATGTGGGTGCAGGGCCCAAGCACTTGGGCCATCGTCCACTGCTTCCTGGGCCACAGAAGAGAGCTGGACTGGAAGAGGAGCGACCAGGACAGAATCCAGTGCCCTGACTGGGACTAGAACGCAGAGTGCCGACACCACAGGCGGAGGATTAACCTAGTGAGCCACGGCGCTGGCCACAAATGGCAATTTTAAGTCCTCAATTATCAAAACTTGCTTAAACATAAATGGGTTAAAATAATCAAACAAAAAGCACATAGTGGCTAAAAAAATTTAAGGATAACACCGAGCAGTATTCCCTCTGCAAGGTACTCATTTAAAGAAAACACATACACTGTAAATGAAAGCTTGGAAAAAGATATTGCATACAAGTCATAACTGAAAAACAGCAGAGATGGCTACTGTTAGAGAAAATTTTTCTAAGGTCATTATATGGTAATAAAGTCTTTTAAAGTAAATACTGACAGATCAGAAGGGAGAAATAAATAGCAATATGGTAACAGTATAACACTTCAATACCCTAGTGATAATAATTAATAGAACAGGCACACACAAGTCAACACAGAACTGATTTGAATTATATATGAAATTAAGTAGATATAAGAGAAGAATTTTCATTCTACTCAACTACACACACAATGTACTTACCATATATTACATGTCAGTCACACAGAAAGTACTCAGAAATTTAAGAAAACAGAAATAATTTTAAGAATCCTTTCTGGGGGATGGGGTTGTAAGAGAAGTAGGCTGAACCTCCACCTGTGGCACTGGCACCCAATATTGGCACATGTTTGTGTACTGGCTGCTCCTCTTCCAATCTGGGTCTCTGTAATAGCCTGAGAAAGTAACAGAAGATGGTCCAAATCCTCGGGTCCCTGAACCCATGTGGAAGACCAGCAGGAAGCCCCTGGCTCCTGAATTGAGATAGTCCATCTCCAGCTGTTGCAGCCATTTGGGGAGTGAACCAACAGATGGAAAACCTTTCTCTCTGTCTCTCCCTCTCTCGGTCTATAACTCTAACTCTAGAATAGAATAGAATAGAATAGAATAGAATAGAATAGAATAGAATAGAATAGAATAGAATAGATAGTCCTTTCTGATCACAAGGGAATGAAACTAGAAATATAAACATCAATAATACTGTAATTTTCCAAATATATAAAACTTAGGCAAAATTTCCAAAAATATCCCTGGGTCAAACAGAAAATTAGAGGGAAATTATAAGTTTTAAACAAAAACACAATCAACCTAAACCCGCAGAAGACATCCAAAGTAGGAGAAGTTAACTCAATAAACATACCTATCTTTAAAATGAGGAAAAATTTAAATATTTTAATCTTATACTTCATGGAGCAAAGTCCAAAATTAACAGGTTTAAAGAAACAATAAAATTAGATCTTATATAAATCATATAAAGAACAGAATTTTTTACAATCAAAAGTTGGTTTTTGTTACATAAATTAATATTAACAAGTTAAAAAAACTCAAGTTAAAAAAAGAAAGAGAAGGCGGGCGCCGAGGCTCACTAGGCTAATCCTCCGCCTGTGGCGCTGGCACACTGGTTCTAGTCCCGGTCGGGGTGCCGGATTCTGTCCCAGTTGCCCCTCTTCCAGGGCAGTTCTCTGTTGTGGCCCAGGAGTGCAATGCATGATGGCCCAAGTCCTTGGGCCCTGCACCCCATGGGAGACCAGGATAAGTACCTGGCTCCTGCCAACAGATCAGCACGGTACGCCAGCCACAGCGCGCCGGCTGTGGCGGCCATTGGAGGGTGAACCAACGGCAAAGGAAAACCTTTCTCTCTGTCTCTCTCTCTCTCACTGTCTACTCTGCCTGTCAAAAAAAAAAAAAAGAGAGAGAGAGAGAGAGAAGACATTACAACATATGTTCAGAATTTTAGAAAAATCAAAGAGACTATTATGAATTGTTATGAATAATAATGCCAAAAAATGGGTTTCTAGAAAAAATGTACAAATTCTGAGAACCAACTTCTTACCAAGTCTGCATCAAGAAAAAGAAGCCTGAACAAATCAAACTAGGAAAACTGAATCAGCAATCAAAAACAGACATATTTGCCAAGAATATGCAATGGGGAAAGAAAATGTCTTTATAATTGGCATTGGAGAATCTGCATAGTTTCCCACAGAATTTTTTTTTTTTTTTTTTTTTTACAGGCAGAGTGGACAATGAATGAGAGAGAGAGAGAGAGAGAGAGAGAGAGAGAGAGAGAAAGGTCTTCCTTTTGCCATTGGTTCACCCTCCAATGGCTGCCACGGCCGGCGCACCGCACCTATCCGAAGGCAGGAGCCAAGTGCTTTTCCTAGTCTCCCATGGGGTGCAGGGCCCAAGTACTTGGGCCATCCTCCACTCCACTCCCGGGCCACATCAGAGAGTTGGCCTGGAAGAGGGGCAACCGGGACAGAATCCGGTGCCCCGACCGGGACTAGAACCCGGTGTGCCGGCACCACTAGGCAGAGGATTAGCCTATTGAGCCCCGGCGCCAGCCCACACAGAATATTAAGACTGGATCATTCTTTACTGTCATACATAAAAATCAACTTAAAATAGAATAAAAGGTGAAACAAATGACCTGAAATTTTAGAAGTACTAGAGGAAAATACAGTGTAAAAGCTTCTTGACACTAAGTAATGCTTTCTTAGAGGCAATTCCAAAAATTTAAGCAATAAATCAAATATAACCAAACTGGTTTATACCAAACTGAAAAGCTGCACATCAAGGACCAATATTGTAACAGCAGGGTGAGCCACCACTTCAGCCACGATATCCTATTGAAAGTTCAAGGTTCAAATTCTGATCCAAGTTACTGCTATCAACTGGGAAGGCAGCACATGAAGACTCATGTACTTGGATCTCTGCCATCTACAAGGAAGACTTGGATGGAATTCCTGGCTCTTGCCTTCAGCCTGGCACAGCTTCAGTTGATGTGAGCATTTAGGGAGCACATCAGCATATGGAAGTTTCTGTCTCTCCCTTTCTGTCACTCTACCTTTTAAATAAATAACAAGAAGATAATATAATAAATATGTAAAGGCCGGCGCCGTGGCTCAATAGGCTAATCCTCCACCTTGCGGCGCCGGCACACCGGGTTCTAGTCCCGGTCGGGGCGCCGGATTCTGTCCCGGTTGCCCCTCTTCCAGGCCAGCTCTCTGCTATGGCCAGGGAGTGCAGTGGAGGATGGCCCAGGTGCTTGGGCCCTGCACCCCATGGGAGACCAGGAAAAGCACCTGGCTCCTGGCTCCTGCCATCGGATCAGCACGGTGCGCCGGCTGCAGCGGCGGCCATTGGAGGGTGAACCAACGGCAAAGGAAGACCTTTCTCTCTCTGTCTCTCTCTCTCACTGTCCACTCTGCCTGTCAAAAATAAAAAAATAAATAAATAAATAAATAAAATAAATAAATAAATATGTAAGAAATCAGTGCGAATTCACTAGCAAAGAATGAAATAATCAGCTTTTAAAATTAGAAAAGGTGGGGGAGAGTACACTGTGGCATAGCAGGTAAAGCTGCTGCCTGCAGTGCCAGCATCCCATATGGGCACCGGTTCAAGTCCCAGCTATTCCACTTCCCATGCAGCTCTCTGCTATGCCCTGGAAGACAGAAGATGGCCTAAGCCCTTGGGCCCCTGCTTCTGTGTGGGAGACCTGGAAAAAAGCCCGGATAGGCCCAGTTCTATTGAAGCCATCTGGGGAGTGAAGCAGCAGATGGAAGACAGCTCCCTCTCTCTCTCTCTCCCTCTCTCTCTCTGCCTCTCTGTAACTCACTCTTTCAAGTAAAACAAATAAATCTTTAAAAGAAGATACACAAATGGCTAGCAAATTGATGCAAAAATGCTGAATATCATTAACATAAGGAAATCAAAATTACAATGAGGTATCATTTTGCACCTATTAGATTAGCTATTACCAAAAACACGAAAGAAAGGAACCTGCTTTTAGCTTGGTTGCCTTGACATCTGCATCCTGCAAGGGAGTAACTGACTTTGATTCTTAGCTCTGGTCCCTGATATCCAAATGCAGACTACAGGAAGCAGTAGTGATGGCTGAAGTTATTTGTTCTTCCCACCTATCCAGAAGACTTGGACTGAGTTTCTGGCTTCTGGTTTGTAGGCATTTGGGGAAAAAACTAACGGATGGGACATTCACACTTGTATATCTCTCTCAAAAACAAAAACAAAACACAAACAAGCAAACAAAAAAACAAAATCAATGCGGCAATGATGACAGAAGGAAACACTATTATTTATAATGTAAATATTATAGTTATGACAGAAAATAGTATGGAGGCTTCAAATTACTGATCCTACTATTTGCTCTATAACACAAAGGAAATAACAGTATGTTGAAAGAGTATCTGCACTCTCATATTTATTCCTTCATTATTTGCAATATTCAAGTATAAAAATAGCCTAATTGTCCACTGATATAGGAAGAAAATGTCTCTCAACTAACTTGCACTCACACACTGTGTACACTTTTGAGTGTTCATAAAATTACAATTTGGTTGAATCTGGATGGTACTACAATAAGAAAAGTAAGCCAGATGCAGAAGGATTTAAATTTGTTTTGAAAAATCTCACATATTGAGTTTCTCTGAAATCTAAAAATCTAAAAGTGTTAAACTCACAGAAGCAGAGAATGCCAACTACAGAATGCTGATACAGAAGCACAGAAGCATGGAATGGTGATTATCAGAAATGTAGATGAGGGAAATATGAGAATACCTGAGTCAAAAGTAAACAAGTTGAAGTACACATGATAAAGTTTGAAAGCGTAATATATTAGCATGATGTTAATAGTTAAAAACATTATCTTGTACGCTTGAAAATAAAGAGGTCAATGTTCTTACCACACATATAATTGATATGATGAACACATTAACCCGACAGTATTTCATAATGCAGACAAGATACCAAATCATCGAGGTGTATAGTTTAAATACTAAGATTTTTAATCATAAACAACAGTTTTGAATACAGTTGGGAAAAAATAAACAACTTAAAACAATTTAAGGTAAAAAGCTAATATAAGCTGTACTGAGAAAAGACTTTTATCAGAGTGCAAGGAAAAATACAAATTTGTGAATTATTGTTATCATGTCTGCCTATACTTATTTCTATAATATATAGGGTGCTTCCTAGAAAGGGAGAAATATTTTAATATCTTCTATTTAAGATTTCACAGGTCTCTTGGACAAATCTAATTTCAACATAATTATCACATTGAATAGTAAACTTATCCTTCCCAACTCCTCAAAAGACAGAATATGGCATTAAAAAAAAAAAAAAAAAAAACACTTACTTAATCATTTCAAAAAGCTTTGGATCTGAGACTTTAATATTTCGTGCTATATTCCAAGAGAGATGAACCATAGGTACTACTGACTTTACACTTTGTAATTTGTTCCATTCATACCTTTCCACTGCCAATTTATACTGGCAGGCTGGAAGAAAACAAAATCATAAAGTAACACAACTATATGGAGATAAACATATCAGGTAAAAATATGCATATGCTGAAAACACAAAGTTGTATAAGGACACTGTGATTTTAAGAAAATTTATCATGTAAATAATACTAGAAATTTGTCAGTTCTTATACTAGATTCTTTTCATTCTTCATCCAATTTCTTTCTTCAAAGCCTTTTTGATTTTCTAAAACTCATTTTTAAAATAAAAAAACAGGCCCTGAGAGTTTTAATACATTAGTCCAATAAATTTAACAATATTTAGCCAATGTCTACTACAGGAATTTCTGACTCTCTAAGCATATTCTTTACCTTAGATATATTAAATAATTTGATGTACTAGGGATGGCAAAGCAATATATCACATCCAACAAAAATTCTGAAGAATATCTCTAGTGGTTTACTACATTATAAACAATTTCCTTTACAGCATCCTAAAATACCAAAAATATATCTTCTATGCTAAAAGAAAACATTGTTTGCTTAAATCTCTGTTCTGCATTGTCATATCATAAAGATTAATAATTACTGTACTAATAACTGAAATTTTTTCCTAGAGCAAATATTCCCTGTATTTTCAGAGAATCAGTTCCTAATTGAAAAATAAAACCTTTAGGAATAATTCTTTAGGAAATAAAATCTGCATTAGTACCTGTAAGAGGACCAACATTCCAGGCAATGTTGTTGCACCAGCCAATAGCTTGAACCCAATGCACAGTGCCTGCATTAATCCACACTAAATCTCCAGGCCGCTGAATAAATCTATACACAGGAACATTTGCTTCATAAAGATCTTCAAGATTGGGCCACCATGAACTCATGAGAAAATTCAAGTTATTTCTTTAAAAAAAAAAAAAAGAATGGACTGAATTTTTAATGTCTCATTAGAGAGGAAGATAATATCAAAAAATTTTAAAAATGTTCTCAGTACTTTTTTCTTTTAAAACACTACTTAGCTAAAGCAATGTAACAAGAATTGTATCTTTCAAAAGTGAAGAATTCAATATGGACCTGTAGAGCCTAAAGATAATTTCAGATGAGTATTTGTTGATTTATCCAAAAATCACCTAAACTTACTGCTCAAAAGTCTGAAAGTTAAAGTCTGGAGTTAATTTTAAATACACTGATTACCAACTGTATTTCAATAAGGGACATTTTGATCCATTCGGTCTTTCCAAATAATCTTTTAATATTTAAGGATCCCCACCCCACCCAAAATAAACCAAAGGATGTTATTTATGAAGTCACTTAAATTCTTCACCAGAATCACTGTGGTAGATGTTAGAATCAGGACATCTCCTTAATTCCTGAGGACAAAATAGAAGCTAGAAATCATCCTTTACTGCTGTTCAGAATTCTAAGAGGGAAAGGAGATAAGGGACAGTTATCTGTTACCAAAAGAACTCACAGACACATGGATTCACCTATGAAGTTTTAAGTAGATTCATTTCCTATCATCTCAATTCATAGCAATTATATTTACAGACCAGTATCATAATGTCTTTTCTTTTTTGTAATATGTATTTATTTGAAAGTCAGAGAGAGAGAGAAAGAGTGAAGGAAAGAGTAAAAGAGAGAGAGAGAGAAAGAAAGAGAGAGAAAGCAATCTTTCATTAGCTGCTTCACTACCTAAATGGCCACAATGGGCTGGACAAAGTCAAAGTCAGGAGTCATTCCCTTGTGGATGTAAGTGCCCAAGCACCTTGGCCATGCCAATATAGGATGCTGACATTGCAGGCAATGGTTTAACTATTCCCAACACTGACCCCTATAGACAAAATCTTTTATTACATGTTCCAAGAAAGATAAAAGATAGAAAATCAAATCATGGAAAACAAAATTTCTATTGATTAAAAGATGGTAACTATATTATAAACTCATTGGGGTTTACCTTTACAATAGCTTTTCTTGTAATTTTTATGTTTAGTTCAGAAACTTACTTTTCACAAAAATCATTGAGAACACCCCAATAATCTTCAGGCACAACAAACCATTCACAATCACCTGGTCCAATATTTATATTAACAGAGCAGAAGTTATTATTTTCTTGGTGACCTGGAAAGCAAAAGGAAAGGGTAGTCATGATCATACCACAAATTAAAGCCTTTAAGTTAATGGATGGATTTATAAACAGAGTTATAAACAGATACATAAAAAAGAAAGAGACTCTTGAATTCTGAAAGGAAATGCAAAACACGTTATTAATTAACATTATTATTACTTCACTCTCCTCAAAAACAGTATCAGAAAATTAACACAGAATTAGTATTTAAAATGTAACTGGAGTCTCCAGGTCCTATAAAACTACAATCTGATGTTATGTATAATGTATATGCTTGTAACTCTTCCATCTAATATAAGTGAATGGCAGTGTCCATAACAAAGTGTATTAACAATTAAAATCACTGGCCGGCACTGTGGCTCAATAGGCTAATCCTCCACCTGTGACGCCAGCACACCGGGTTCTAGTCCCAGTCAGGGCACTGGATTCTGTCCCGGTCACTCCTCTTCCAGTACAGCTCTCTGCTGTGGCCCGGGAGTGCAATGGAGGATGGCCCAGGTCCTTGGGTCCTGCACCCGCATGGAAGCCAGGAGAAGCACCTGACTCCTGGCTTTGGATCAATGAGGTGCGCCAGCCGTAGCGCACCTGCCACAGTGGCCACTGTGGGTTGAACCAACAGAAAAGGAAGACCTTTTTCTCTGTTTCTCTCTCTCACTGTCCACTCTGCCTGTCAAAAAAAAATAATTAAAATCAAACATACTCTGACACTATGCACAATGCTCACAACTGGAGTAAGAGGTAAGAGTATTTATAATTACATATATAATTTTACTGATATGGCCTACAAGCTATCCTAATGTGTTAGAAAAATACTAATTTTCAAAGGAAAAGTAGTGAAAAAATTTGCTGATAAATACCTACACTAATAGTGTATTATTCATTAGTAAACTCACAAAAATTTTTTCATTTGCTCTTCTCACAGACTTATTGAATATTAGTTCTATGAATTTTTGTCAGAAACTAGAGTATCTCCATTTCTAACAGATAGAATGTTAATAATATAATGATGAAATTATATTGTTGTTTTTAGAACTAAATTGAGACAGAGACTTTTCTCAGTCAGAAGAACCCCTTTAGTCACTTTTAATGAACTCTGGCTATGAAAATTCTGCTATAAGCTTCAAAATGCTTCTTAATAAACCCTAAGAATTACATAAAATAAATCTAAGACTTACACATAAAAGAGGGATTTCTTACATATGACACTTAAAATAGAGTAAAGTCATAAATGCAAGAGAAATTTTTAAATCACAAGTAAAATATATGTTACTCCTGTATTATTAAAAATACATAAAAAACGGGGGTTGGTTTTGTGGTGTAATGGGTTAAGCCACTGCCTGTGGCACTGGAATCCTATGGGCACCCGCATCCCAAATGGGTACCAGCATACCAAATGGGAACTGGCACCCCATACACACACTAGTACTGGCTGCTCCATTTCTGATTCAGCTTTTCGTAGCATTGGAAAGAACAGAAGATGTCCCAGGTTCTTGGGTCCCTGTCATTCAAACTGGAGACCTAGAAGAAGCTTCAGATCAGTCCAATTCGAGTTGTTGAAGCCACTTGAGGAGCAAATCAAGGGACAGAAAGTATCTCTCAACCTCTCTCTGTGTGTAACACTGCCTTTTAAATAAATACATAAATCTTAAAAAAATAAGAAATTGGAATCTTATTTCTAACATTGGCACTATATTCTTTCTGTGATCAATCTATAATTCCAATGGCATATTCTAAAACAGTCCTAGGGCAGATAAAATTTTCATATTTCAAGAACCATTTTGTGCAGCTGTGGGTCTACAAAACTGACAAATAACTTTCAGTCAGAAAGGTTTACTCTGTACTGCAATGAAATCCAAATGGAAAAATATTAGGTAAAAATGATGGAATTATACCATAAATAACTTCCAAGGAATTAAGAAGGTCAAGAAGTTATGCTTATAGACTGATATTGCTATTTAGCAGTTTTCTATTCAAGAGAAAAGGGCATTTTGAATTATCTTATGACAGACCACATTTACATATCCAGAGCAAATTTGGAATAAACAAAATGCTACGCCATCCTCAAATAATTTCATTATTCAGTGAAATACTGTCATTAATAGACATAAAATTATGCTTATTTGTTGATTTTCAACAATAAATATTCATGAGTTCTTCTGTTTTTAAATAAAGTACCTTTACAAAGTCTAAAATACTGACTAGCTAATGCTCCAAAGTAAAGTTTCTTGATTCTTTTATTAGGAAGTTTTCAACAGAACAAATTAGACAGACAGAGAAGGAATCTGAGACAGGAAGCTCCCATTGTTGGTTTACTATTCAAATGCCTTCAATGGCTGGGGCCATGAATGGCAGGAAATGGATTACTAGGAAGCTAGTGTCAGGAACCAGACTGAGATTTGAATACAGGTACTGTGACACAGACTGCAGGTTTCCAAATTGCTAGGCTAACATGACAATTATTATACAGGTTAAATTAGTTCATGGTGTTTTTTTTTATTACTGTATTATCATCTTATGATCTTACGGTCTATGGAATGAGACCTTACTGCCGTAACTTCTTTCACTCATTATGGAACTTAATGATCCTTTCCAAGTTTAAATTTTCTCAGTTTTTTTTTTTTTTTATATATCTAAAGGCACGTCAAAGAGTTAAGAGTTAAAGAATACATGGAATGAAAAGTTAACTTTATTTTATTACCAAAATATGTTGAAATCTATGCACAGCTTTTTCATAATACATTTACATGAATTCTTAAAAAAACATTTATTTTTTCAAAGGTTGAGTGACACACAGAGAAAGAAAAAAACCTTCAATTTGTTGAGGAATGCTACAGTGGTTGCCAATAACCAGACATGGGCCAGGCTGAAGCCAGGAGGAAGGGTAGTCTCCCTAATGACTCTTGGAGCCCAAAATCTTGAACAATCATGAACTCCCCTCCCAAGTACATTAGCAGGAAGTGGACTGGAGGTAAAGTAACCAAGATTCAAACTGGAAGTCTGATACAGGATGCTATCATTTCAAGCAGTGCTTACCTTGTTGTGTCACAACACTGGCCTCATCGTGAACATTTTGAAGCCTCTAAATATTTTACGCCAAAACAACAAGCATTTTAATTTCATTTTCCATTAACTTTTGGAAGCACCTTATATAGAAAAAGCATTAAAAACAAACTGGGAAAACAGCACTGTCAATTGAGTTATAGGAATAAACACTTTTACCTATGAAAAAGAATTTTTATTAACCTTATTTTGTAAAGTAAATGAAACTGATTCTATGTACTTGTATTTGACAACTCTATTCTTTTAATAATACAAGATATTAGTTCATAAAAATCACCTGGTGTCCGACTCCCTGGAACTTTCATATATAGCTGCACTGTATTCATTCCCAGTATGGTATGACCAACATGGCTTAGAAGATTTCCTGCTGATACCACACGTACAAAAGCAGGAAGTTTGGTCAGCTCATGTAACTGCAACTTCCACCTGAAATAAAGTGACAAATCAAAACTGAAACCAAGTTTCAAATATTACTGCAAATTAACATAACCCCAAAATTTGATCCAATCAGAAAAGCAATTAAATTTGTTAAATATTTTACCTTTACAGATATAACTAATACTTGAGTGTTTAACTTTTCTGAAGAAAAAAAACTAATAGAAATCAGGAAAATAATCAACAATTTATAATAACCTAGAAAATTAAACTATGTTTTTCATATTTATATGTTCTTCAATAGAAAGAAAAAATCTGATTATAACATCTTATAAACATAATTCACAATAAGTAGGGATATTAGACTAAATTTACATTTCAATGTAGGGGGAAATAAAGAATAGAAAGAAAGGGATGGAAGGAAGGAGGGACAGAGGAAAAGAATGACTTGGAAATGAATGGAATGGGAAACCAGACAATTCTCAAAACTATGTCTCTGCTTCAGTTCATGGAAATAGGACTTACTTTTTGTTATCAGAGAGATCAATCTTGGTCCCAAATTTAATGGTTTTAAAAGGTCCTTTTCTTCTCCTTCCAGAACTTAAAAAAAGACATATTATTAAATCCAGATATTATACACAGAAGTATTAAGTGTATGCTAGAATTTACTTACTTATCTGTTGGTGTGGATTCAGTATCTGAAAGGTCTTTATGTTGTATTTTTTTCTCATTTTCTTCCTATAATTTAAGCAAAATATTCCTTCTCAGTTTCTGGAAGGACTATCATTCTTACAATAAAGCTGAGTAACATATTCATTTACATGCAGTTTTGTGTATGTTTTAGAAATATACTTCTGTAAGCACAGAAAACATCCTCAATGGTCACATTAAATAAAGACTGAGGAAGGCATAGCATTCAACCTCCTCTATCAGTCACAAAAACTACTGTGATGAACAGAGCAGCATACTAATTTTTACAAAAGTATACCCATTCTTTGTTTCAAAATTTGCTCCAAGAAAACTCATGAATTTCATTTAAAATAATATCAAGAGACTGAAGTAAAACATAAAACTAGAATAGCATGAAATCTCACAATCTTCAGGAAAAAATTTTTGAAAAAAAAAGAAGTTATTCTCTATTATAGCAGAAAACCACATTGTTTTGTTATTCTTTATTAAAAAAAAAAAAACTACTTTATAAAAAGACAATCAGTTGATACTGCCCCAAACACAAGAGGGTAGTGAAGAAAAAATCAACTACAAGATAAGAAGGGACCTAATTATTAATATTCACTATAACTGTCAGGTAGCAGAGCATGAGAATATATTTGCATACATGTTGCCCAGAGATATACAAACACAAAAGGAAGATACCCTATTTATCAATATGATTTCCTTTGGTCACCCTGACTTTGCTCAGACTGAACCACACTGGTTTGAGAATTAATTCTACATAAAATATTTGCACAGATTCAGTAAGGACATTTAACGTTAAGCATGAAAATGTGTTATTCTGTAAGATAATTCTCAAATTATGGAATGGGGAAATGGCTCTAGAATAGTTGAAAAACTACATGTAAAAGAATATGGTTGAATAACAATCTAATGCACTAACTCAAAGGGATCAACCTAAATATAATAATACAATGACTAAATATAAAGACTATAAAATACTACTAGAAAAATGAGCAACTACCAGGCAGCATTTTTAACCAATTTGATAAAATATACAAAAAAGGCAAATACATCATCCTCAAAGAAAATAAAAACTTTTCTGCTTCAAAAGACACAATAAAAAAAGGGAAAAGATGAATATCAAAATGAAAAGAGTTATACATAAAAATTCATCAGGGGCCACGCCGCAGCTCACTAGGCTAATCCTCCGCCTAGCGGCGCCGGCACACCGGGTTCTAGTCCCGGTCGGGGCGCCGGATTCTTTCCCGGTTGCCCCTCTTCCAGGCCAGCCCTCTGCGGTGGCCAGGGAGTGCAGTGGAGGATGGCCCAGGTGCTTGGGCCCTGCACCCCATGGGAGACCAGGAAAAGCACCTGACTCCTGGCTCCTGCCATCGGATCAGCTCGGTACGCCGGCCGCAGCACACCGGCCGCGGCGGCCATTGGAGGGTGAACCAACGGCAAAGGAAGACCTTTCTCTCTGTCTCTCTCTCTCACTGTCCACTCTGCCTGTCAAAAAATAAAAAATAAAAAAAAAAATTTCATCAGGAATTTTCATAATACACACAAAGAATAACTTTTACAACTGAATAATGAAAATAATTAAACAAGGCAAAGATAAATTAAATACCTTTTATTAATGATGAAGTACTAATGAACAATATATCAATGAAAAGATGTATAATAGTCATGTTACAAATGTAAACTAAAATCAAAATTAGATATCATTTCATATCTCAGAATATTAGAAACAATATAGAGAAAATAGGACACTTACAAATAAAGACTCGATATCTAAAATAGTACAACCATTTAAGAAGTCTGGCAGATCTTCAAGAGGATTAAAAATGAGTTTATCATGCATCCTAGAAATTCTTCTCCTGGGCCTCTTAGAGAACTTAAATTCATGAAAAGACACATTACCACAAATATTTAGAAGTATTCCTAAAAGCATTATCAAGAGGAACTAAAAGGGGCAGGTGCTGTGGCAAAGCAAGTTAAAGTCCTGACCTGCAGTGCCAGCATCCCATATGGACACCAGTTTGAGTCCCAGTTGTTCTACTTCCTATCCAGCTCTCTGTTAAGGCCTGGGAAAGCAATAGCAGATGGTCCAAGTCCTTGTGCCCCTGCACTGTCGTAGGAGACCAGGAGGAAGCTCCTGGCTCCTGGCTCCAGATCAGCTCGGCTCTGACAGTTTTGATCATTTGGGGAGAAACTAGATTGAAAACGTCTCCCCCCACCCCTCTCTCTCTCTCTAACTCTATTCCCTGAAACTCTTTCAAATAAATAAAATAGATCTTAAAAAAAAAAAAAAACACACACACACACACACAAAGTAGAAACCATCTAAATGCCAATCAGTTGATGATTCACAAAAACGGCATATCTGTTCATACAATGAAATATATGGCTATAAATATTAAAAATACTCATATGTGCTACAATACTAATAAACCTTGAAAATCCTATACTAAAATGAGACTAGTCACTATAGAAACCATTAAATCTTTCCACTTATGTTGACAACTCTACGCAAAAATCTATAATTTCAAAAAGCAGCTAAGTAGATGTTTCAACTATGGGAGTTACAGGAAATATAAGCTCATGAAAATGAGTATTGGCTTCCATCAGGAGATAATTAAATGACCTGAAATTGATTACAATGATGAATCCAGGTCTACAAATAATTGAACTGCATGTTAGTAAATTATCTTAATAAAAGAGTACAAGAAGAAATAGAGGACAGGTGGCAGACAGCAGAGCCCCAAAACCTTGTTTAATCATGAAGAAGCTTAAAACTAGCTAATATCACTTCTTTTTTATTTTGGACAGGCAGAGTGGACAGTGAGAAAGAGAAACAGAAAGAAAGGTCTTCTTTTGCCATTGGTTCACCCCTCAATGGCCACTGCGGCTGGCGCACTGCACTGATCCAAAGGCAGGAGCCAGGTGCTTCTCCTGGTCTCCTATGCGGGTGCAGCACCCAAGCACTTGGGCCATCCTCCACTGCACTCCAGGGCCACAGCAGAGAGCTGGCCTGAAAGAGGGGCAACTGGAACGGAGGATTAGCCTACTGAGCCACAGTACAGGCCACTAATATGACCTTAACACAGCTTAGGGGAAAATGAATTTACATGTAAAAACATTCAATTAAGAAATCTTGAAGATTTGTCCTTTTGGTCTAATAAAAACATTTCTTAACCAATTCCATCAAGTTGAAGAGCAAACAACTTCCTAATTCCTTAAAGGAGGCCAGTTTTTCCTATACACTAGTCAAAGACATTACAAGAAAAAACTACACATGAGTATCTTTAATATAAAAACACTTTTATATTACAAGCTGAATCAAGTAAGACAAGTTAAAAAAAAAAAGACCACCATGCTACAAGTAAAACATTTTTCCCAAAATTCAAGTATGGCATTTCAAGGCTGAAAATCAATCAATTTTAATTCATTAACACAATGGAGGAAGAAAGTCATAAGTTCATTTTTATTGATGAAAAAGAAATTCACAAAATTCAACATCCTTAAAAATTTAAGATGGGGCCGGCGCCGCGGCTCACTAGGCTAATCCTCCACCTTGCTGCGCTGGCACCCTGGGTTCGGATTCTGTCCCAGTTGCCCCTCTTCCAGGCCAGCCCTCTGCTGTGGCCAGAGAGTGCAGTGGAGGATGGCCCAAGTGCTTGGGCCCTGCACCCCATGGGAGACCAGGATAAGTACCTGGCTCCTGCCATCGAATCAGTGCAGTGCGCAGGCCGCAGCACCGTGGCAGCCACTGGAGTGTGAACCAACGGCAAAGGAAGACCTTTCTCTCTGTCTCTCTCTCCCACTGTCCACTCTGCCTGTCAAAAAAAAAAAAAAATTTTTAAGATGACTTTAAAAACCAGAAATAGAAGTAAATTTCTTTCTTTCTTTTTTTTTTTTTTTTTTTGACAGGCAGAGTGGACAGTGAGAGAGACAGTAAAATCAAGAATGAAACCCATAATAATGTCATTTCCAAGAAAAACTAAACGCATTTCCTCTTACTAAGAATAAAACAAGAATTAATGGTTTAGAAAATGACACGTTAGGATATCAATACTACCAAAAGCAATCTATAGATACAAATAATCTTCATCAGAGTATAACTTTAAAAACCCATCAATCTTAAAAATTCACATTTAATTTTATGGAACCCCAAACTGAAAAATATCCTTCCCAACAGTTTTTGTTTACAAATGCTGCATCTTTTCATTGATGTGAATTGGTATATCAGTGCTTTTAACACTTCTTGATTGTAAAATTTACAGCGCTATAGTTAACAAAATAGTATGACAATGCCATAAAGATAGATAAAACATTAAAATAGAATACAAAGTCCAGAAATCATGAATTCACTAGAGAGAATATCTGCAATATACACAAGAACCCCCAAAATTGAACAATAAAACAACTGAAAACTGAAACAAGGATTTGCCAGAGATTTCCTCAAAGATGATATATCAATGGCTAATAAGCATGTTGAAGAGATGCTCAATACTATTAATGTTAAGGAAATACAAACAAAAGCAAAGATACCCCAGTTCACACCAATGAAGATGCCCAATATTTGTAAACAAATACTATTGGAGAGGATGTAAGAAAATTCAAATTGTTGAGAAGTGCTATTGGGAATGTAAAATGGTATGGACACAGTGAAAATGATATAGTGGTCCCTATTAAAAAAATAAGCAAATAATTAACATAAAACCTAGCAGTTTAGCCGGCACCGCGGCTCACTAGGCTAATCCTCCACCTTGTGGCGCCGGCACACTGGGTTCTAGTCCCGGTCGGGGCGCCGGATTCTGTCCCAGTTGCCCCTCTTCCAGGCCAGCTCTCTGCTGTGGCCAGGGAGTGCAGTGGAGGATGGCCCCAGTGCTTGGGCCCTGCACCCCATGGGAGACCAGGAGAAGCACCTGGCTCCTGCCATTGGATCAGCACAGTGCGCTAGCCGCAGCGAGCCGGCCGCAGCGGCCATTGGAGGGTGAACCAACGGCAAAGGAAGACCTTTCTCTCTGTCTCTCTCTCTCACTGTCCACTGCCTGTCAAAAAAAAAAAAAAAAAAAAAAAAACTAGCAGTTCATGGCTGGAGCTGTAGCATAGCGGGTAAACCTGACACATGCAGAGCTGGCATCCCATATGGGCACAGGTTTGAGATCTAGCTGCTCCACTTCCAATTCATCTCTCTGCTGTGGCCTGGGAAGGCAGCAGAAGATGGCCCAAGTCCTCGGGCTCCTGAACCCATGTCGGAGACCTGGAAAAAGCTCCTGGCTTCAGCTTGGCACAGCTCTGGCCACTGTGGTCATGTGGGGAGTGAACCAGCGGATGGAAGACCGACCTCTCTCTCTCTCTCTCTCTCTTTTTTTCTCCTCTCTCTGTGTAACTCTTTCAAGTAAATAAATAAATCTTAAAAAAATAAAAATAAAACCACCTAGTATTTCCACTTCAGATATACCCAACAGAATTGAAAGTGAAGACAAAAGCATGTATTTCTTTTAAAAAATATTATTTTATTTATTTGAAAGACAGAGTTACAGAGAGAGGTAGAGACAGAGAGAGAGGTCTTCCATCTGCTGGTTCACTCCCCAAGATGGCTGCAACGGCTGGAGCTGCACCAATCCGAAGCCAGGAGCCAGGAGCTTCTTCTGGTCTCCCACATGGGTGCAGGGGCCCACGGACTTGGGCCATCTTCTATTGCTTTCCCAGGCCATAGCAGAGAGCTGGATTAGCTGGGAGATGAACTGGCACCCATAGGGGATGCCCACTACTCACTGGTTCCGGGTTTTGACTTGGCCCAGCCTCAGTGGCTGCAGATACTGGGGAGTGAATCAGCAGATAGAACACATCTTTGCCTCTTTCTCTCTCTTTGTGTGTAACTCTTTCTTTCAAATAAATAAACAAACCTTTTAAAAAATGAAAAAGAATACTGGGCCAGTGTTAGGTTGAAGAGGGAAGGCTGCCACTTATGACACTAGCATCCATTATAGACACAGGTTTGTGTATTGGCTGCTCCAATTCCCTTGCTAATAACGGCCTGGGAGAGGCATCAGAAAATGGCTTAAGTACCTGGGACTCTGCAATACACATGGGAGACCCTGAAAAAGCTCCTGGCTTCAGCCTGGCACAGAGGTAACAGTTGTAGCCTTCCTGGGAGTGTGCCAGTGTATGAAGGACTTCCTCTGTCTGTTGTGTCTTGCTCAGTAGCTCTTTCAAATATAAATAAAAATCTTTAAAGAATGTACAACATTTATAATAAATAGCAAGAGCCTTACAAGAAGGTAATATTTCTGCATGTTTTATATGGGAATGTTATACAGTAATTCAAACCCATAATTTAAAGAGAAAAGGTGAAATATTAACTTAATTCAAAATAGATGGAGAAATATATTTGGAGGCTGCATTTGTGTAGATGTTTGTTTATTTTGTACAAGAATTCATAAGTTCCTACTTTTACAACTACTAGGGAATTTTATTTCTGATTTTTTTCCATCAGGTTTTTTATGATGTTATCTGGTTTAGGGTTTTGTTTTGCAAATGAAACATTTCCACAAATTTTTACCTTTGCTGCAATTCTTTAAGAAATCATAGTTAATAAGAAGTCTATGAATGAAACAAAAGTATATTTCATATGAACAAAATCAACAAGTCTTCATTTGTTGAATGAACATTAGAGGTATCTAGATAGTTGCTTTCACATCATGTTGCAATTTATACTTAGTTCATCACTGTGAATAGACACATTCCAAAAATAAGGAAGATTTCATTTTTCTATTACCAATATGAGGAGTGGCAAAAACAGGCACTGCTGAAGACATTGCTTGAGACATCCAAAAGCCACATCAGAATATCAGCTCTAACTTTTGGTTACTTAACTTGTAATCCAGATTCCTGATAATGTGCACCCTTAGAAAACAGCAGGTAAGGAAATAGGTCCCTTCTATCCACATGGAAAAGCCAGCTGAAGTTCTGGCCTCTTGTGTATTTTTGGGGGGAGTGATACAACAGAGTCAGATCTCTCTGTCTCTCATTTCTGCCTTTCAAGTAAATAAATGAATGAACCCAAGAGCATATGCCTTACATTAACCATGTTTGCTTAAATTTTTAAAGCTTAGTAATATAACCAGCATTTATAAAACATAACAGCATACACTAAACAGACAGTCAAGTAATATGCACTACTAAAACTATGTGAAAGGGAAAAAAATTTAAAAACTTACTCGCAGTGATTCCTGGAAGGAAGAAGCCTGGTACTGTGCATACTTAGCAATTGTAGTATGAGATCTATTATTTTCACAACGCCAGATTTTTTTTGTTCCAGTGGGATCCCAGTTTTCATCTGCTGGTTGCAACAACTGTGTCCTCACTTCTACCACATGTTCATTGTTAGCTTCTACCAATGTTTTGGTGGAGAAAAGGCCAAGATCTTTAAAAATAATAATTTGTTAGTAAGTAAAATTGAATTTGGTGAAATTAAATGTGAAAATATTTTTAAAAAATTTTTTACAAGTTCTATTTGTGTGGAAGAAGCACCAAGATACATGTTACAATATTTGCACCGCAGTCACTTAAAGCCTTAGATCTATCATGTAACAGGTATCAAAAAGAGTGGTTGCATTTAGAAGAAATAAATCTTAACTGTACTTCATAGTCAAACACCTGTTATTTAACTAAGTCTATAACTATGCTATATAAAGATTCCAAACTTAAACTAGCAAAAGAAAACATAAAAAAACATTTCAGGACACTGAAATGGAAAACAATTTTTTGGAACAGACCCCAAAAGCACAAGAAACAAAAACAGGTAAGTGGGACTTCACCAAATTAAAGCTTCTTAGGTCAAAGGAAACAATCAACAGGTGAAGAGACAATATATGGAAAATATATATGGTGTACCTATAACAAGGGATTAATAAAAATATAAATAAACCCAATTTAAAGTAATAAAAATGAACCAAATCAAAATGCTGTGAGTAAACCAATTAGTGGGTAACAGATCTAAATTGAATAATTTTCAAAAGAAGATAAACGACCAAAAGGTATATTAAAAAATGAAAAAGCTATGCATGTACAATGAAATGTCTCAACTATAAAAATGGATTCAACTGTCATTATCAACATGCATGAAGCTAGAAGTTGTTATCAGACAAGCACAGAAAACCGGTACCCATGATCTAATTCATATGTGGAATGCAAAATGGCTGTCTTCATATATTTTGAGTAAAATATTAGACACAAGAGTCTGTAGATAGCAAAGTGTGAGGGATGAGGAAAGGTTAATTAACAAGTACCAGTTAGAGAGAAGGAAGTTTTAATGAAGGAAATTCTAAAATGATGGAAGATAATAATACACTGTATTTTGATAAAAACTAGAAAGTTTTAAAGGTTGTCACCTATATATAAGTGATCATTGCTTGAGGAGATAAACCTTTTTACTGTGGTTTTACATTTATATAAAAATTCATGAATCTAAACATCACATGACACCAGATACGTAAGTAAAATTTTTGTAATTCACATAAGTAAAAAAAAGTGAAAGATAGGGGGAGCGTCAAGATGGCGGAATAGGAAGGGAGCACACTGATAGTCTGGGGAGAAGCAGTTTAATAAAAGTGGAGATACTGCAGGTTCAAGGAAGAGTAGGGGAAGAAACAGCAGAAGAAACTCTTCCAGAACGAGTGATTCACAGTGGACCTGCGTGGAGAGCATGGGAGCCCACAGTTTGGGACGCCAGCAGCAGACTCAACACACCAGCGCTGGAACACGAGGTGAGCCGAACCTCAATAGCCCGAGACACCGGCAGGTAAGCGGAAAGAGGAGACTAGAGGGAACGACCCCCGGGGGGAAAAGTTCACCAAGCTAACCAGAAGAGAAAGGGAGAAGAAAAAAAAATAAAAAAGCTGACTGGTACGGACACGAGTTTTCCTCTCTCTGCTAACCTCTCAAAGGTGAGCAAGACAAACAGCAGGTGCCATCTTGGACATACGTCATAAGCAGGGTGACCTCAGGTCTGCACCGGCCTTCAGCCTAGCAGAAAAACCTGACGCTGGGACGGTGAAATAACAGGAGATTAGGACCTAGTGAATGTGTGGTGTTACTGAACTGACACTGTGAAAAAAGAGACAGTGGGGGAGAGAACTCACAGAATTCACATGAGTACTCTCCAGAGATGCTACAATTCGGTAACCTTGGCAACCTAGTGGGAGACGCCAGAAGAATTTGAGCCCACACTGAGGGCAGGACAGATTCCCTGTATGGTCCTTGGGAAAGAACTTCCGATCTCTGGCTCCTGTGGGTATATCATTTGGCAGCTAACTACCTCTAATTCCATTCAGCTGTGTGGAATTACTTCCCTTTTGAACCAAAAAAAAAAAAAGAAAGAAAGAGAGTGAAATTTACCACACCTAACTGGGAGTGTCACCTTTGGCACACCATTAACCCTGAGGAACCAAACAGAGCTCTCAGGCCACACCCATCTCAAGCATCTAAGGCTCCATCAAAAACAGACAGTCCAGGCCAGCAACAGGACTCACTAGCCTAATCCTCCGCCTTGCGGTGCTGGCACACTAGGTTCTAGTCCCGGTCCGGATGCCGGATTCTGTCCCAGTTGCCCCTCTTCCAGGCCAGCTCTCTGCTGTGGCCAGGGAGTGCAGTGGAGGATGGCCCAAGTCCTTGGGCCCTGCACCCCATTGGAGACCAGGATAAGTACCTGGATGCTGCCATCAGATCAGCGCACTGTGCTAGCCGCAGCGCGCAGGCCGCGGCGGCCATTGGATGGTGAACCAACTGTCTCTCTCTCTCTCACTGTCCACTCTGCCTGTCAAATAAAAAATAAAATAAAATAAATAAAAATAAATTTAAAAAAAAAGCAGTCCACTTAATCTAGAGTCATAGCATAAAAAGAAAAAGCACCACAGTGAAGAAACCAAAGAATATCTCCAATATGCCAAACAGCCAATGCAAAAACCGAGGTAATAAGAACAAGGAAGACACTATGAAGCCCCAAATGAAAAAAAAAACCCAAATTCAAGATTATGAAGATGATGAGATAGAAGAAATGCAAGAAGCAGATCTCAAAAAATGGATAAGAACATTAAGAAGTTCTCAAAAACAAATTTTTGAACAACAGAAATCCTTAATGGACAAGAGAGAAAATCTCTCACACGAAAATGAAATATTAAGGAGAAATCAAAATGAAATTAAACAACTAGTAGAACAGGAAACTGTGACAGTGATGAGAAATCATAATGAAATGAAGAATTCAATAGATCAAATGACAAACATATTAGAGAGCCTTAAAAACAGAATGGGTGAAGCAGAAGAGAGAATATCGGACTTAGAAGACGGAGAACAGGAAAGGATACAGTCAGACCAAAGAAAAGAAGAGGAAATTAGAAATCTAAAACATATTGTCGGGAATATGCAGGATACTATTAAAAAAAACCAGCATTCAGGTTCTAGGAGTTCCTATAGGCATGGAGAGGGTGAAAGGATTAGAAGGCCTTTTTAGTGAGATACTAGCAGAGAACTTTCCAGGTTTGGAGAAGGACAGAGACATCCTAGTACAGGAAGCTCATAGAAACCCTAGTAAAAATGACCAAAAGAGATCTTCACCACAACACATTGTAATTAAACTCACAACAGTGAAATGTAAAGAAAAGATCCTAAAATGTGCAAGAGAGAAACATCACATTACTCTCAGAGGATCTCCAATTAGACTCACAGCAGACTGCTCATCAGAAAACCTACAAGCTAGGAGGCAATGGCGAGACATAGCCCAGGTACTAAGAGAGAAAAACTACCAGCCCAGAGTATTATATTCTACAAGGCTCTCATTTGTGAATAATGGGGAAATAATTACCTTTCGTAGCAAACAGAAATTGAAAGAATTTGTCGCCACTTGACGAGCCCTGCAAAAGATGCTTGAAGATGTGTTGCACACAGAAACACAGAAACACGGTCATCAATATGAAAGAAGGTAAACGAATGAAACCTCACAGCAAAAGATCACGGGGAATTCAAAGCATATATTAGAAAATATCTTTGGCAAATGGCAGGGCAAAGTTACTACACGCTGAAAGTGAAAGGCTGGAAAAAGATATACCATGGCAACAGAAATGAAAAAATAGCAGGTGTAGCCACTATTATGTTGTCCCATAACATAAACGTTAACATAAACTTTATCACAAAAACTGTTAAGAGAGACAAAGAGGGGCACTATATAATGATGAAGGGATCAATTCAACAGGAACATATAACAATCATCAATGTATATGCACCTGATTACAGGGCACTGGTTTATTTAAAAGATTTGTTAAGGAACATAAAGGGAGACTCAGACCACAGTACAATAGTACTGGGGGACTTCAATACCCTACTCTCAGAAATAGATCAACAAGACAGATCATCAACAAGGAGACAGTAGATTTAAACGACACTATAGCCCAAATGGATCTAACAGATATCTACAGAACTTTTCATCATACACATAAAGCATTTACATTCTTCTCAGCAGTACATGCAACCTTCTCAAGATGGACCACATACTAGGCCATAAAGCAAGTCTCAGCAAATTCCAAAGAATTAGAATCATACCATGCAGCTTCTCCAACCACAAAGGAAAGAAGTTGGAAATTAGCAACTCAGGAATCCCTAGAGCATACGCAAACACATGGAGATTGAAAAACATGCTCCTGAATAAACAATGGGTCATAAAAGAAAGTAAAAGACAAATCAAACATTTTCTGGAAGTCAATGAGGATAACAGCACCACATACCAAAACTTATGGGACGCAACAAAAGCAGTGTTAAGAGGAAAGTTTATATCAATAGGTGCCTACAAGAAATTGGAAAAGCACCAAATAGAAGAGCTTTCAATGCATCTCAAGGACCTAGAAAATCTGCAGCAAACCAGACCCAAATCTAATAGAAGAAGAGAAATAATTAAAATCAGAGAAGAAGGGCCAGCGCCGCAGCTCACTAGGCTAATCCTCCACCTTGCGGCGCCAGCACACCGGGTTCTAGTCCCGGTCTGGGCGCCAGATTCTGTTCTGATTGCCCCTCTTCCAGGCCAGCTCTCTGCTGTGTCCTGGTAGTACAGTGGAGGATGGCCCAAGTGCTTGGGTGCTGCACCCGCATGGGAGACCAGGAGATGAACCTGGCTCCTGCCTTCAGATCAGCGGTACGCTGGCCGCGGTGCCCATTGGAGGGTGAACCAATGGCAAAAGGAAGACCTTTCTCGCTGTCTCTCTCTCGCTCTCTCACTGTCCACTCTCTGCCTGTCAAAAAAAAAAAAAAAAAAAATCAGAGAACAAATCAACAGGATTGAATCCCAAAAAAATTAAAAAAAAATCAGCCTAACAAGGAACTGGGTTTTTGAACAAATAAACAAAATTGACACCCCATTGGCCCAACTAACTAAAAAAAGAAGAGAAAGACCCAAATCAATAAAGTCAGAGATGAAAAAGGAAACGTAACAACAGACACCACAGAAATAAAAAGAATCATCAGAAATTACTACAAGGACTTGTATGCCAGCAAACAGGGAAACCTATCAGAAATGGATAGATTCTTGGACACATGCAACCTACCTACATTGAACCAGCAAGACATCAAAAACCTAAACAGACCCATAACTGAGACAGAAATTGAAACAGTAATAAAGGCCCTCCCAACAAAGAAAAGCCCAGGACCAGATGGATTCACTGCTGAATTCTACCAGACATTTAAAGAAGAATTAACTCCAATTCTTCTCAAACTATTCAGAACAACTGAAAAAGAGGGAATCCTCCCAAATTCTTTCTATGAAGCCAGCATCACCTTAGTTCCTAAGCCGGAAAAAGATGCAGCACTGAAAGAGAATTACAGACCAATATCCCTGATGAACATAGAAGCAAAAATCCTCAATAAAATCCTTGCCAATAGAATGCAACAACACATCACAAAGACCATCAACCCAGACCAAGAGGCATTATCCCTTATGCAGGGATGGTTCAGTGTGCGCAAAACAATCAGCATGATACAGCACTTAAATAGACTGCAGAAGAAAAACCATATGATTATCTCAATAGACGCAGAGAAAATATTTGATAAAATACAATACCCTTTCATGATGAAAAATCTAAGCAAACTAGATCGGGAAGGAACGTTCCTCAATACAATCAAAGCAATTTCCGGAAAACCCACGGCCAACATCCTAGTGAATGGGAAAAAGTTGGAAACATTTCCACTGAGATCTGGGACCAGACAGGGATGTCCACTCTCACCACTGCTATTCAATACAGTTCTCAAAGTATTAGCGAAAGCTATTAGGCAAGAAAAAGAAATTAAAGGGATACAAATTGGGAAGGAAGAACTCAAACTATCCCTCTTTGCACATATGATTCCTTACTTACGGGACCCAAAGAACTCTACTAAGAGACTATTGGATCTCAGAGAAGAGTTTGGAAAAGTATCAGTATATAAAATCAATGCACAAAAATCAACAGCCTATGTCACACAGACAATGCCACGGCTGAGAAAGAACTGCTGAGATCAATCCCATTCACAATAGCTACAAAAACAATCAAATACCTTAGAAAAAACTTAAGCAAGGACGTTAAAGACCTCTACAATGAAAATTACAAAACCTTAAAGAAAGATATAGAAGAGGATACCAAGAAATGGAAAAATCTTCCATGCTCATGGATTGGAAGAATCAACATCATCAAAATGTCCATTCTCCCAAAAGCAATTTATAGACTCAATGCAATCCCAATCAGGATACCGAAGACCCTCTTCTCAGATCCAGAAAAAATGATGCTGAAATTCATATGGAGGCACAAGAGACCTCGAATAGCTAAAGCAATCTTGTACAACAAAAACAAAGCCGGAGGCATCACAATAACAGATTTCAAAACATACTACAGGGCAGTTGTAATCAAAACAGCATGGTACTAGTACAGAAACAGATGGATAGACCAATGGAACAGAACTGAAACACCAGAAATCAATCCAAACATCTACAGCCAACTTATATTTGATCAAGGATCCAAAACCAATCCCTGGAGTAAGGACAGTCATTTAATAAATGGTGCTGGGAAAATTGGATTTCCACGTGCAGAAGCATGAAGCAAGAACCCAACCTTTCACCTTACACAAAAATTCACTCAACATGGATTAAAGACTTAAATCTACAACCCGACACCATCAAATTATTAGAGAGCATTGGAGAAACTCTGCAAGATATAGATACTGGCAAACACTTCTTGGAAAACACCCCAGAAGCACAGGCAGCCAAAGCCAAAATTAACATTTGGGATTGCATCAAATTGAGAAGTTTCTGTACTTCAAAACTGGTAAAGCCACTATGGAAGTCAGTCTGGAGATTCCTCAGAAACCTGAAGATAACCCTACCATTTAACCCAGCCATCCCACTCCTTGGAAATTACCCAAAGGAAATAAAATTGGCAAACAAAAAAGATGTCTGCACATTAATGTTTATTGCACCTCAATTCACAATAGCTAAGACCTGGAACCAACCTAAATGCCCATCAACGGTAGACTGGATAAAGAAATTATGGGATATGTACTCTTTAGAATACTATATCGCAGTAAGAAACAACGAAATCCAGTCATTTGCCACAAAATGGAGGAATCTGGAAAACATCATGCTGAGTGAATTAAGCCAGTCCCAAAGGGACAAATATCACATGTTCTCCCTGATCGGCAACCACTAACTGAGCATCAAAGGGGAAACCTATTGAAGTGAAATGGACACTATGAGAAACAGTGACTTGATCAGTTCTTGTCCTGACTCTTGATATACATTGTAATACATTATCCACTTTATTATTTTCTCTTTGTTTTGTTCTAGTACTATTGGTTGAACTCTGTTAACACACAATTATTCTTAGGTGTTTAAATTTTAACTGAAAAGTGATCCCTGTTAAATATAAGAGTGGGAATAATAGAGGGAGGAGATGTACAATTTGGGACATGCTCATTCGGACTTGCCCCAAATGGTGGAGTTTCAATCATGCCAGGGGATTCCAATTCAATCCCATCAAGGTGGCATGTACCAATGCCATCTCACTAGTCCCAGTAATCAATTTCTGTTCACAATTGATCACACTGATAGGTCTAAGAGTCAAAGGGATCACATAAACAAGACTAGTGTCAGCAAATACTAGCTGATAGAATCAAAAAGGGAGAGAATGATCCAACATGGGAAGTGAGATACACAGTAGACGATTAGAATGGCAGAAGTCCTAAATAGCACTCTGGCCTCAGAATCAGCCCTTAAGGCATTCAGATATGGCTGAAGAGCCCATGAGAGTATTTTAGGCATGGAAAGCCAAGACACCTGGGAAGAAAAAAAAAAAAAAAAGAAGACCTAAATGGAAGATCTCAGCGAGTGAGATCCCAGTGGAAAGAACAGGGCCATCAAAGAAGGAGGTACCTTTCTCTGAAGGGAAGAGAGAACTTCCTTTTTGACTATGACCTGGTCGGAAGAAGTTCGAAGTCTGCGAACTCAGAAGGTTTCCACAGCCTTGGCAACTCATGACTAGAGCCTAGGGAGATTACTGATGCCATAAATAATAGTGTCAAATTGTTAAGTCAACAAAAGGAGTCACTGTCTATTTATTTCTCATGTAGGATCTGTCCTTAGTGTGTTGCCCAAGTGAAGTAATGCTATAACCAGTACTGAAACAGTATTTTGCACTTTGTGTTTCTGTGTGGGTGCAAACTGATAAAATCTTTACCTAATATATACTGAATTGATCTTCTGTATATAAAGATAATTGAAAATGCATCTTGATGTGAATGGAATGGGAGAGGAAGCAGGAGATGCAAGGGGTGTGAGTGGGAGGGAAATTATGGGGGGGGGGAGCAATTGTAATCCATTACTTGTACTTTGAAAATTTATACTTACTAAAGAAAAAATAAAAATAAGTGAAAGATAAAACCAGAAAGCTCTGGTATTACATATTTTGTTTTTTAATAAAACTAGAAGGATTTTGAATGTTCTCAACAGAAAGCTAGAATAAATTTTAAGGATATTATCATGACTGGATATAATGCAGTATAATCATGTAATGAAATGTAATCACCTGATATTTCTTTAATATGTACAACTTTTATATGTCAATAAAAATTAAGAACAGGCCGGCGCCGCGGCTCACTAGGCTAATCCTCCGCCTAGCGAAGCCGGCACACCGGGTTCTAGTCCCGGTCGGGGCGCCGGATTCTGTCCCGGTTGTCACTCTTCCAAGCCAGCCCTCTGCTGTGGCCAGGGAGTGCAGTGGAGGATGGCCCAGGTGCTTGGGCCCTGCACCCCATGGGAGACCAGGAAAAGCACCTGGCTCCTGGCTCCTGCCATCGGATCAGCGCGGTGCGCCAGCCGCAGCGCGCCGGCCGCAGCGGCCATTGGAGGGTGAACCAACGGCAAAGGAAGACCTTTCTCTCTGTCTCTCTCTCTCACTGTCCACTCTGCCTGTCAAAAAAAAAAATTAAGAACAAAATCTAGTAAAAATCTTCCTGAAACTTGACAACAGTCACTATCATCTACATCATCATATGTAAAAAAGTGTGCTCAGAAGAAAAAATAGTAAGAGATAGAGAACATTAAAAATGAGAACCCAAAATGTTGAAAATAAGTAAGGTTCCACTGTGTTCCAAAGTGTAAAGATAGTAAAATAAGTAAACAAAGATTTAAAAATCTTACCTAACTTAAGAGCTCCAGCAAGGCCACGTATTACTGTAACGGGATTTTTTGGGTTTGTACAAAACTGATGTAAAGGAGGAAAGAAAGCATCACGTTTATTTTCTAGCTGTAAAATAGAAATGCATTGTTAAGTCTCGAGAAAATAACTAAATGTCATACTACAAATTCAAATCACTTGTTCCATCATTTGACTAGGTCTTAATATGACATCTGAGCCCTAAAAGTAAAATCTCCCAAATCCTCTCTGAATGATGGAAGATTATAGATTGTAGTATAGATACTATAATCTTTTTTTTTTCTTTTGTGCCATAGAGTAGGAAAGAAAAAAATGGGTGGCATAAACACTTCAAAAGAACTATCTTAACTCATGTAACCCTTCTTTATCAAAATGCATGCCTAAAAATAAACGTAAAATTATATTTTTAAAATATTTACTTAAATTAATTTAACTTTTTAATAACATGAGCCTAGTATGACTCTTATATTCAGAACCTCTTACTATGAAAGCAAAAAAGTGAATGAATTTTAAGTTCCATATTACCAGCAAGTTAGCAGAATGCAGATTTAAAACTGTTTACATATAATCCTAGTAAATATTGAAGAACATTTAAGATTTTTCAATACAGTGTTTTTAAATCTAACAGTGCTCAACAAAATCTTTCAAATACTAGAAAGTAAACTGTATTTGACTTTCTGAACTATGTAGTCTATTTTGCAAATACTTTACTTGGTAAAGATAAAGGTAAATGTAATTGTAATGACAACACTTAAATCAGTATTAAAGTATTCCAATAACTTTTGATAAAAACAAAAACAAAACTAAACAAACAAAAATACACCAGATGGAATCCCACTTATAATAGCACTCATTTGTAAGTCTGGAATAAAAACATATTTTTTGAAATAGTTGCCTGTGGAAAAAAAACTTAATGTTCTTTATGAAGGTCATCTGCACTGATCTCCCTAATTTTGTCATAAATTATGACAGGCTCCTTTAGTTCATACTATAATTGAATTTCTAGTTAGTTGAGACTCACATAAATACTAGGCGTGGGTGGATTCAACTTCTCCTTAGGCAACGGAGGATATGGTGAAGTTGGCGGTCTTGGAGGTTGACATTTTTCAAACAAAATGTGATTACTAGACAAGCCATTTTTACCTAGATTTCTTTAAAAAGGCAGAAAAAATGTCATTTGTAAATTTATTTTGAAAACAGGAAAAATTCTCTATAATATGCAATATTTATAAAATTACAATCATTTTAAGATATTCACATACATGAAAAAGAATTGAGAACTGCTATTCATTTCAGTAGACATTTAGATTTAGATTTTTTTATCATTTTTAGAAAAATTATACAAATACAGTATATATATCCAACATTTCAATTAACTTTTGACTTCTGGAATACATAGGTATGCCACTTCTCTTTCCAACACATTCTACTTTTAAATATTCTCCATTAACTTTAAAGTACTTGACATCCCTGCCCCTCGCCAAAAAAGGGTTAGGTAAACAGTATTACTGTATGTCTCTTCCTTCATTACACCTTAATATTAATAATTATTTTCAGAAAAGTTATGTGACAGTTTGTAAATCTAGAGTTCATTAGTTTTATTTTCTCAAATTTTAATTTCAATGCAATTTTCTATATTCAGCAAGAATCCAAATATGTATAGTTATAAAACTTTCTCACATTGTACATAAGTATTAAACTTTTTCCTTTATGTTATTTAATAAGTTGTAAATTGCTAAAATGTGTGGTAAAATTACTCTAAAATTAAAATTATTTATTTATTTATTTGAAAGTCAGTTACACAGAGAGGCAGAGAGAGAGAGAGAGAAAGGTCTTCCATCGGATGGTTCACTCCCCAATTGGCCGCAACGGCCGGAACTCCGCCAATCCGAAGCCAGGAGCCAGGTTCTTCTTCCGGGTCTCCCATGTGGGTGCAGGGGCCCAAGGACTCGGGCCATCCTCTATTGATTTCCTAGGCCATAGCAGAAAGCTGGATCAGAAGAGGAGCAGCTGGGATTAGAATTGGCGCCCATGTGGGATGCCGGCACCTCAGTCCAGGGCTTTAACCCAATGCGTCACAGCGCCGGCCCCTAAAATTAAAATTCTTATGATAGAAAACAAATAGTAGGTATTAGAAACAACACTTAAGTGCTGCCTGGGAAGACCATTTCAAGGTTTCTGTTCAAGTCCTGGTTCTTCTGTTTCTGATTCTAGTTTTCTGCAAATGTGTACCCTGGGAATCATCAGATGGCTCAAGTATTTGAGTTCCTGCCATCCATGTGGTAGATGCAGACGAACTTCCAGTCTACTAGCTTTGGATGTTGTGACCATTCAGAGTGTGAACTAGATAAAAGGAGATCTGTTGCTCTCTCTCTTGCTTTTCACGTAAATAAAATAAATGTTTTTTAAAAGCTGTTAAAAATCAAAGAATAGGGGCTGGTGCTGTGGCTTAGCAGGTAAAGTTGCCACCTGCAGTGACAGCATCCCATTTGGGCACCAGTTTGATTCCTGGCTGTTCCACTTCTGATTATGCCCTCTGCTATGGCCTGGGGAAGCAGTGGAAAATGGCCTTGGGCCTCTGCACCTGCATGGGAAGACCCGGAGGAAGCTCTTGGCTCCTGGCCTCAGATTGGCAAAGCTCAGGCCATTGCAAGCAATTGGGGAGTGATCCAGTGGATGGAAGACCTCTTTCTCTCTGCCTCTCTTTTACTCTCTGTGTAACTCTGACTTTGCAATAAATAAATAAATCTTTTTAAAAAATCATAAGAATATCACTAAGTCCTTAGCATTTTTAGTACATTTAGAAAACTAGCCGGTGGCTCACTAGGCTAATCCTTCACCTGTGGCGCCGGCACACTGGGTTCTAGTCCTGGTCTGGGCGCCAGATTCTGTCCTGGTTGCCTCTCTTCTAGGCCAGCTCTCTGCTGTGGCCAGGGAGTGCAGTGGAGGATGGCCCAAGTGCTTGAGCCCTGAACCCCATGGGAGACCAGGAGAAGCACCTGGCTCCTGCCTTCAGATCAGCGCGGTGCACCGGCCACAGCACACCAGCCGCAGCGGCCATTGGAGGGTGAACCAATGGCAAAAGGAAGACCTTTCTCTCTGTCACTGTCCACTCTGCCTGTCAAAAAAAAAAAAAAAAGAAAACTAATAGTTTCTCAAACCATCCAACTTCTCCTACATAATTTTTAAATGTTTAAAATATCAAAAACTGGGGCTGCCACTGTGGTGCAGCGGGTTAACGCCCTGACGTGAAGAGTCAGCATCTTATATGGGTGCTGGTTCGAGACCCAGCTGTTTCACATCCCATCCAGCTCTCTGCTATGGCCTGGGAGTCGAAAAGAAGATGGCCCAAGTCCTTGGGCTCCTGCACCCACGTGGGAGACCCAGAGGAGGTTCTGAGGTTCCTAGCTCCTAGCTTCAGATTGGTGCAGCTCCAGCTGTTGTGATCAATTGGGGAGTGAACCAGCAGATGGAAGACCTCTCTCTCTGCCTCTCCTCTCTCTGTATAACTCTGACTTTCAAATAAATAAATTTTTTAAAAAATAAAAAACTGAATAAAATATAAAAAACTGCTTCTAATATGTAACAAATACAAAAGAAATCTGAAAACTACCATGGAGAAATTTTCATTGGTTAAACTGAATTAACTTCAGAAGGCAAATTTTTATCTCAAATTACAAAAATAATACAAAGATGCAGCAAAATTTCTTTAGTTTTGCTTTTTCTCTACAGCAAAACACCTAGAAGAACTATTTGTTGAGATAATAAAATTATAGTCTCAAATATAATATATATATGTGTATATTTACACATTTAGGATATCATATTACATACTAAATTGTATGAACTATTTAAATTATGATAAAATTTTAATATATAAATTAACTTTCAAATTACTAACTTCCTATTTTTACATTAATAAAGTGTAACTATTGAGTACACTAAAATTTTATCAGCTACTCATTGAAATTAAATTATGTGCTAACATCTAGGTTTTCAAATCTTCCAACAAAGCATGATGACCCACAGTTACAGTTATATATATATATATAAAATATAAAATATTATATAAATACAAAATTACATAAATACTTAAATATTATATAAATATAAATATTTAAAGATTTTATTTATTTATTTGAGAGGTAGAGTTACAGACAGTAAGAGGAAGAGACCGAAAGAAAGGTTTTCCTTCCATTGGTTCACTCCCACACAGCCACAATGGCCGGAGCTATACTGATCTTAAGCCAGCAGCCAGGTGCATCTTCCTCATCTCCCATGTGGGTGCAGGGGTCTAAGCACTTGAGCCATCTTCTACTGCTTTCCCAGGCCACTACAGAGAGCTGGATTGCAAGAGGAGCAGCCAGGACTAGAACCTGTGCCCATATGGGATGCTACACCACAGGTGGAGGATTAACATACTGTGCCACGGCGCTGGCCCCAAGAATTAGATATATTTTAAGCTTTTAATTTTAATTATAGAATTGATACTAACGTACAAACTCCACAGAACTTTCTTGTAAGTAGAAAATCCCTGGTTAAGAGGAGGACTTAAATACACTTACTAGGCCAGTATAGTAAAAGAGTGTATCATAATCTCAACATAGTAAGTGGCTTCAATGCTTAACTTACACATTTGCCACACATTATATTTTAATCAATAAATGATGGAGTGTGATTATTTAAAAGTTATTTTTAGGGGTATAAGATGTAACACACACTATCATATTCCAAAGTCATGTTTTGTCCAAAAATGAACTACATCTATTATAATGACCTAAAATATTATATTTGCCATGAAAGTTATAACCACCTTAATTTGTGTAAGCACATTCCATAGTGATGCAACAAAATCACTTAACTCATTTTGACACAGAACTGTAATTATTAATATATTAAGATATAAGCATTTAATTGTACTAGAAAAATTTTATGCTAATTTATATGGCAGCAAGAATTAAGCTTGTTTAAAGGAATCAAATCCAAATGAACACAAGGAAACAAGATATGATAAAATTCTGCTTTTGTACTTTTCTAAAGCTACATAACAGAAATATAGGAAATTTTAAGATGCACAGAGAAGTAAAGCATGTTAAGTGTAGACAACTATACTGGAAAAGTTGAAGAGAATGTTAACACAGTAACAAAGGAGTCAGTTCTTAATCACTTGAATATTGAATTACATGTTTAAATTTTAAAAGATGCACAATGCTGTAACCACAATTAAGATAAAGGCAATAACAGCCAAATTGAAAACAAATAACTAGGAAAGATTCTCAGAATAAAGGGTGCAATCAACTCATACCTGAAACTTTCTAAATAGGACTCTATGCATCAAGGTTAAGTCAGAAGTTAGAAAAATGTAGGGCCAACACTGTGCCACAGTGGGTTAAGCAGTCACCTGCAGTGCCAGCATACCACAATGGTGCCAGTATATGTCCTATGTGCTCCATTTCCAATCCAGATTTCTATAAGTATGCCTAGTAAAGCAGTAGAAGCTATGCCAAATACTTAGGTCCCTGCCATCAATGCAGGAGTCCCAGATCAGGTTTCCATCTTCTGTCTTTGGATTGGCTGAGCTTCAAGCCTTTGTGGCTATTTGTGAAGTGAAACAACAGAGATGGAAGACCTCTGTTTCTCTCCATGTGTCAAATGTGCCTTTCAAATGAATCAATCTTTGAGAGCCAGTGTCATTTTGCCTTTCTAAGAAGTAAATAAATCTTTAGGGGCTAGTGTGTAGCAGACAAATCCACTGCCTAAAATATTAGCAACCCATCAGTGCCAGTTCATATTGTGGCTGCTGCACTTCCAATTCAACTCTCTGCTAATGTCTTAGGAAAAGCCATGAAGGGTGGCCTAAGGTGTGAAGCCTTGGCTACACTTTCAAGAAATCCCAGATGAAGCTTCTGGGTTCAGGCTGTCTGAGCCTCTGCTGTTACAGACATGTAAGGAGTGAACAAGTACACTGGAAAACTCTCTCTCTGGCTGACTCCCATCCCTCTGTAAATTTTTCAAATAAAAAAATAAATATTAAAGCAAATTTCTAAAAATTATAGTAATTTATCTAAAAAGGGGAGAGAGAGAATGTGTGTTTTCACAAGATAAGAACAGTTAGTTTTTCTCTCTTAAAATACACACTTTCAGCACTCTGACCTCAGAGTCAGCCTTTAAGGCATGTGGATCCGGCTGTAAAGCCCATGAGAGTATTTCAGGCATGGAAAGCCAAGACACTCTGGAAAAAAAATGACCTAAATGCAAGATCTCCATGAGTGAGATCCCAGTGGAAAGAACAGGTCATCAAAGAAGGAGGTACCTTTCTCTGAAGGGAGGAGAGAACTTCCACTTTGACTACGACCTTGTCTAAATATGATCAGAGTCGGTGAACTCAAAAGGCTTCCATGGACTTGGCAGTTCATGACAAGAGCCTAGGGGGATTACTGATGTCATAAACAAGAGTGTCAATATAAGTCAACAAGAGGAGTCACTGTGCACTTACTCCTCATGTAGGATCTTTGTCCTTAATGTGCTGTACATTGTGATTTAATGCTATAACTAGTACTCAAACAGTACTTAACACTCTGTGTTTCTATGTGGGTGCAAATTGTGGAAATCTTTACTTAATATATGCTAAACTGATCTTCTGTATATAAAAGAGAATCGAAAATGAATCTTGATGTGAATGGAAGAGGAGAGGGAGTGGTTAAGGGGAGGGTTGCGAGTGGGAGGGAAGTTATGGCAGGGGAAGACATTGTAATCCATAAGCTGTACTTTGGAAATTTATATTTACTAAATAAAAGTTAAAAAAAATACACAGTTTCTGGGGGACCACATTGTAATGTAGTGTATAAAGCCACTACCTGCAATGCCTGCAATCCAGTATGGGTGCCGTTTCCTGTCCTGGCTGCTCTACTCCTGATCTAGCTTATGCTAATGGCTTGGAAGAAGCAGAGGAAAATGGTCCAAGTGCTTAGGGTCCTATTACCCACATGGGAGACCTGGAAGAAACTCTTGACTTCTGATTTCAACCTGGTCCATTCCTAGCTGTTTTGGCTATCTGGAGACAGAACAAGCTATGGCAGATGTCTTTCTCCTCATCTCTCCCTCTATCTCTGTAACTCTTTCAAAAAAGAAAAAAAAAAAATACACAGAAGCCAACTCTAATATAAAGGAATAGGTCTATGGATATCAGAACTACATTATAATTTGTATGTATCCAAAATTATTCAAGAAAAATAATGAAACTTCACTTAAAATTTCAGAAAATAGAAAAGAAAAAAGTAAAAAAAAGTATGGGAAAACAATATTTAAATCCAATTCTAAAGGACTGATTCTGGAATGTAGTTTGGGTAAAACTACCTCTTGCAATGACAGCATCCCATGTAGACACTGGTTCAAGTTCTGGCTGCTCCATTTGCAATTAGCAACCTAACGGCCTGGAAAAACAGTAGAAGGTGGCCCAAGTGCTTAGGCTGCAACTGCTTTTATCTACTTCCTGTATTTCAGATCCTGCTCTTCTTGGTACATATTTCAATTAACTGACATTTAATGAAATGACCCCTGCAACACAGTACCTATGGTATTATTAAAACTCAGCTATTTGCAATCTAGAAATAAAATTTCATTATTCTGGTAGACAAAAGTAAAGTCAATATATTTTAGGGGCTCACACCATGTCACAATGTGGATTACGCCACCAGATGGTTGCTGGCATCCCAAACGGATGTCAGTTTCAGTCCTGGCTGCTCCACTTTCGATCCCTGCTAATGTGCCTAAGAAAGTAGTAGAAGGTAGCCCAAGTTCCCAAGACACCACAGTGTGGGAGACTGGAAGAAGCTCCTGGCTCCTGGCTTCAGCCTGGCCCAGTCACAACAGTTATGGCCACTGGAGTAGTGAACCAGTTGATTAAGATCTCTCTCTTTCTTTTTTTTTTTTTTTTTTTTAAGTAAATGTTCATCTTTACTTTCAAGGATCTCAAAATGCGATGCAGGGGCTGGTGCTGTGGTGCATCATGTAAAGCCGCCATCTGTATTGTCAGCATCTCATATGGGTGCTAGTTCATGTCCCAGTTGCTCCACTTCTTTTTTTTTTTTTTTTTTTTTTTTTTGACAGGCAGAGTGGATAGTGAGAGAGAGAGACAGAGAGAAAGGTCTTCCTTTGCTGTTGGTTCACCCTCCAATGGCCGCCGTGGCCGGCGCGCTGCAGCCGGCGCACCGCGCTGATCCGATGGCAGGAGCCAGGAGCCAGGTGCTTTTCCTGGTCTCCCATGGGGTGCAGGGCCCAAGGTCCTGGGCCATCCTCCACTGCACTCCCTGGCCACAGCAGAGAGCTGGCCTGGAAGAGGGGCAACCGGGACAGAATACGGTGCCCCAACCGGGACTAGAACCCGGTGTGCCGGCGCCGCTAGGCGGAGGATTAGCCTAGTGAGCCGCGGCGCCGGCCTGCTCCACTTCTAATCCAGCTCCCTGCTAATGTGCCTGGGAAAGCAGCAGAGGATGAACCAAGTCCTTGGGCCTCTGCACCCACAGGAGAGACCCAGAAGAAGCTCCTGGCTCCTGGCTTAAGATCAGTCCAGCTCTGGCTTTTGCAGTCTGTTGGGGAGTGAATCGGCGGATAGATCTCTCTCTCTAACACTGCCTTTCAAATAAATATAAAATTCTTTTAAAAAACAAAATGAAATATTAAAATATTTAAACTACTAAAATATAAAATACACTAATTTCATTTGGTTATAATTTTATATAAAATCATAAATAATATTTTTTATTTGAGACATACAGAACTCCCTGGTTCATTATGCCTCAAATGCCAAGCAGCAGTCTGAGACTGAAGCCAGGCTTGAAGACACACATAAGTCTCCTGACTACATTATAGAGTTATTGCCCTTAACTTCCAGGATCTGCAATGAAAACAACTGGAGTCAGGACCCAGATGTAGAAACTGAATCCAGAACTCTCCTGTGGAATGTGCATATCTTAAACTGTAGATAAAAGATTTATTCCAAAGGCATTTAATTTCTATCAATATTTTTTTCTTCTTTTTTTTAACTTTTATTTAGCGAATATAAATTTCCAAAGTACGGCTTATGGATTACAATGGCTTCCCCCCCATAACGTCCCTCCCACCCACCACCCTCCCCTTTCCCACTCCCTCTCCCCTTCCATTCACATCAAGATTCATTTTCAATTCTCTTTACATACAGAAGATCAGTTTAGTATACATTAAGTAAAAATTTCAACAGTTTGCACCCACACAGAAACATAAAGTGAAAAATACTGTTTGAGTACTCATTAAATAAATAATAAGGATAGATCAAGAATGATTTTGAGTAGCCCTTAAGGCATTCAGATCTGGCTGAAGAGCCCATGAGAGTATTTTAGGCATGGAAAGCCAAGACACTCTGGCAAAAAAAAAAAAAAAAAAAAAAAGGAGGACCTACATGGAAGATCTCTGTAAGTGAGATCCCAGTAGAAAGAACAGGCCATCAATGAAGGAGATACCTTTCTCTGAAGGGAGGAGAGAACTTCCACTTTGACTACGACCTTATCTAAATAAGATTGAAGTCGGCGAAGTGAAAAAGCTTCCAAAGCCTTGCCAAGGGCCTCGAGTGATTACTGACACCTTAAACAAGAGTGTCAATTTGTTCAGTCAACAACAGGAGTCACTGTGCACTTACTCCTCATGTAGGATCTCTGTCCTTAATGTGTTGTCCAATGTGAAGTAATGCTATAACTAGTACTGAAACAGTATTTTACACTTTATGTTCTGTGTGGGTGCAAACTGTTGAAATCTTTACCTAATATATACTAAATTGACCTTCTGTATATAAAGAGAATTGAAAATGAATCTTGATGTGAATGGAAAGGGAGAGGGAGCGTGAGATGGGAGGGTTACAGGTGGGATGGTAGTTAATGGGGGGGAAGCCATTGTAATCCATAAGCTGTACTTTGGAAATTTATATTTACTAAAAAAAAGTTAAAAAACAAAAAAGAATGATTGAGATTGTCTAATTAAAGGACATTTATTTTCTTTTTACATAACTGACCTAATTATGTAAAGATTATAAAGGTCTTTTAAAAATTTAAACAAAACCAATATTATAGCTCCAGTTTTATTTATATGAAAATATTAAAAACAACCTTATAGAAATGGCTTTTTGTGATTTCAACTCAATAAGTTTTAGTGTTCTACATAGAAAAATATTCATGGGTATGACAAACTAAAGGAACTTATTCAATTGAAGAGTTTATTTTCTTGAGTTTAATCAGTATGTAGGGTTTATTTCTGATGTGAGAGAAATACTAAAACTGATGGGTACAGGGGCTGACACCAAGGCATTGCACGTTAAGCTGCCACTTGGAGTGCCAGCATCTCATATGGGCTCCAATTCGAGTCCCAGCTGCTCCACTTCTGACCCAGCTCGCTACTATGGCCTGGAAAGCAGAAGATGGCTAAGTCCTTGGGCCTCTGCACCCACATGGGAGACCTGGAAGCAGCTCCTCTGTCACTGTAATTCTGACTTTCAAATAAATAAATAAATCTTACAAAAAAATGCCCATGTCTCTCAATAGAATGTCTTGATTTGAGTTTTATTTCTGCCTCCTGATTCTAGTTTCCCACCAATGTACACTTTGGGCATCAGTGGTAACAGCTCAAATAAAGTCACTAATGTGGGAGACCTTGATTAAATTACCAGCTTCTGGCTCTGACGTAGCCCAGTCCTAGCTCTTAAATACATTTAGGCAATGACACTGAAGTTCCTTCCATCTGGCTCTCTCTCTCAATTCAAGAAAAAAATCAACTATGGTAAACATACTAACTCATCAGGTAATATACCAAACACCACTGAATTAGACATAATAAACAATTATATTGCATGGTATGTGAATTATATCCTAAATACAGAGTTGTTTTACAAAAAGAAAAAGGTTCTCCGTCTTTGCTTCTCATTTATGACAGGCGACTGATGCCAACTTTTAAATTCGTGAGACCTCATTCTTGTTTAATGATCACAATCTAACTTTTTTTTATCAGAATGCCTAGTAGTTTATCACAACTATAATTCTTCCTGCATTTACTCTGTCTCTCTTGCACATTTCTAAAGTCAGACAAAATATCTTTTGAAATATAATCAAAAACTAGCCTTTATTATCTGTGGGAGACTATTCTTGTTCTAGCACTTAACAGCTCTAACCAAAAAGAAAACAAAAAATAGGAGTTTTCTGGCTTTGCTATTTTCTATTAAACATGATTGGACCCATTTCATTTCGATGCCCAGAATATAGTGAACCACATAAAATAAAGTTCAGTAACATTAAATAAAGACATAATCTCTCTAATAAAGCAGTTTACAGAAAGGGGTTTAAACATCTGAGAAACTGATGTGATTATATTCTAACAGCATGATCACATCTTATGAAGTTGTTATCTTACACAAGTAGTCAGTCATCTTTTCCATTAAAAAAAAATAAAAAATTATCTCAGTTTTCTAATATGTTCAGTAATCAACCATTTCACCTTATGATTAACTTTCCCACACTAACCTGCATGTCTTCAGAACATCTGCTGAACTGGAGCATATGGACACAGACATCGATGGTATATTCTGAACACTGGGTTTATGACTATCTTGAGTCAGATCAACTATTTTAGAGCTCTGAAAGTTTTTCATCCTTTCTCCATTAATTGTGTGTAATCCACTGCAAGGGCTCTTAAGGCTAGTAACGCTTTGTATGCTTGTCTGTTCAGTGGATTTTGGAGAAGATGATGATGTTGAAATGGCTGAAGAAGGTGAAGAGGCAACAGAATCATCAGTCTTTGTATGAACAGCGGGGTGAGAATTATTGACGTTGTCACAAATTCCTCTTCCCAAATGATCATTGGCTTTTCTAACCAACAAGGCAGAGGGCTGAGGATTGTCTGGAATTAATAAATCAGGTGACATACCATCTCCATGGTTTGGATTGGAAACAGCAACGGATGGCACCTGATGGATATGATTAGAAAATCCCTTGATTCCAGCACAGTCAAATGAAGTGTCTCCAGCATGCCTGTTTACTTCAGTTCCCAAAGATCTATTTGTTGAAGGCTTGCTCTCTTTGGTAAGGGTAATGTCATGCTGTCCACTTGAGGTAGCAATATGAGAGGAAAGATGATTGACAGCATTCCCCTGTGGAACTGAATTTCTAGGCAGAGTGCGATGCCCATTCTGATTCTGAATACCAGTGCTAGCTGCATGTAGATATTGGGCACACTGAGGGCTAAAAAGAGGTTGATCATCATTAAGTCTTGCCAAATTTGAACTCTGATCTTTAGGAAGCCCCTAAAAAGAGGACAGGAAGAAATAAAACTGATTTAAGTTTAATATATGCAATCCAAAATACACAAAAATACTGAGTATTAAAATGTTAAATGAAAGCCTCAAAAAATAGGTAACACAGATAATAAATGATCCCAAGTCCTAAATTTATCAAAAAAGTTCCCAAAATCAAAAAATTGAAATTGTTAACAGCTTAACCTTGCTGCTTGATTTGATTCCATTTTAATGAGCTAAAAACTTTTATATGCTTGCTTTTTTTTTTTTTTTTGGCAGGCAGAGTGGATAGTGAGAGAGAGAGAGAGACAGACAGACAGAGAGAAAGGTCTTCCTTTGCCATTGGTTCATCCTCCAATGGCTGCTGCAGCCGGCGTGCTGCAGCCGGCGTGCTGCAGCCGGCGCACCACGCTGATCTGATGGCAGGAGCCAGGTGCTTCTCCTGGTCTCCCATGCGGGTGCAGGGCCCAAGCACTTGGGCCATCCTCCACTGCACTCCCTGGCCACAGCAGAGAGCTGGCCTAAAAGAGGGGCAACCGGGACAGAATCTGGCACCCTGACCGGGACTAGAACCCAGTGTGCCGGCGCCGCTAGGCGGAGGTTTTGAGCCGCGGCGCCAGCCCTATATGCAATTTTAAACTGCTCAATTCTAACATGCATTTTCATTTGAAGACAAATTTACTTCCAAATTTTGGTTTGCAAAACATACATCTGACCATTATCAATTAAACTATTAACAATAGCAGCAAAAAATAAAGTTAACTGTTCTATAACATGTAATAAAAATACATAGTTATTAAAAAATTTAAAATTACCAGGAAAATGTTAATGTAGGTCTACCAACTGACTTCAGTCAAAGATAACAATATTAAATCAATAAGCATATTTTTAGAACTAGCTCATTTGAATTTCTACCCTTCCAATTCCCTACAATAGCAACGATACTCAAAGTGCAACATCTCAAATAATGACTTAGAAAGAGATATTTTTTTCCAACCATATATATTTAGAAAAACATGCTGAAGAATTAAGTGAACAATTTACTATAATTACAATTTTTGGAACCAAAATAAAATTATTTCATAGTATGAAAAAAAAAAAAAAACAGTGAATAAGTAATTTTTACTGAAGTTTGTCCCTTGTGTCAAAACTGCTCTAATAAGAGGAATCATATTTTATTTTACTGACAAAGTAAGTAATAAACTAATTTCTCAACAACACTGATCAAAATAATAAGGGAATACTAAACCAATGATTTAAGTTACTTACTGAACACAAAAATTTTTTTAACTCAAAAATTTAGTATAATATATGAACATATTCTTAACTTTCAATAATTTATTTGTGAGAAAACTAGAACCCTACATGACATTTTAGAATTGGTCAATTTCTGAATTGGCAATTTACTGCAGAGTTAAGGCTCTGTTTTAATGTAAAATAAAATAGGTCACTAATAACCTATATTTTTATAATATTTGAGTTCACAAAACTCATTGCTAATTCTCTAATTAAAATCTGATGGCATGTCTCTGAAGTTAGATTCTAACAATATAATGTTTCTAATCAGAAATACCTATATATAAATAGATCTACTTTAAAATTAGAACCATCAAAAATGACAAAATTTGTAATGTAAAGGATGAAACTTGGTTTCAAATGACTATGTAATTCAAAGACCAAAACAGTAGTAGTTGAGATAAAAATTGTTATGTGTCATTCAAAAACAGGGTATGCCTATGACAGTAGGTATACCAAAGTTACATTATCCTAAAGTTCATATGCAATAATTTATTCATTTAGATATTAAGTAGACATATGAAAAATTAATAATTTCATTATTTCTACATTGCCTACTAAAAGATTTTGAATTATAAACTCTTACAGAGGGAACCGGTGCTATGGCGTAGCAGGTTAAGTTACCACTTGCAGTGGCGGCATCCCATATATGCGCCAGTTCGAGCCCTGGCTGCTCCACTTCCAATCCAGCTCTCTGCCTTGGCCTGGGAAAGCAGTAGAAGATGGCCAAGTCCTAAGTCCCCTGCATCTGAGTAAGAGACCCCAAAGAAGCTCCTGGCTCCTGGCTTCACAATCTGCATAGCTTCAGCTGTTGCGGCAAATTGAGGAGCGAACCAGCAGATGGAAGACCTCTCTCTCTCTACCTGTTGTAACTCTGTGTAACTCTGACTTTCAAATAAATAAATAAATCTTTTTAAAAACTTCTTACAGAGGACTTCTATGGTGCAGTGAAAGCAAAGAGGACACTTAAGAACTGACTGGAAGTTTTAAAGTGTTTCTTTTCTTATTAAAGCTCAATAGTCAGATGATAGAAGAGGAATGCTGTGGACCTGTGTGGAAAGTGAAAACAAACAGCACGAAATAGACACAAGACATGACTGCAGCAGCAAGAGGCAGCTTGGAGACAATGGTGAGACCAGACTGCAGAAACATGTGGTGATACACTCAGAAGGAAAACATGTCCTGAGTGTGGCCTGGACCTACAGGGGCTAGTGGTTGCTAGCTGTTAACTGCAGACCCAGAGGAAGTAAAAGGGGCACATTTATCTCACTCCAACCTCCCCACAAGAGCACGCAAAAATCTGTTAAGAAAGGGCCAGATGTGCTACACAAGGAAACGCAGAAAGATGACTATCATTATGAAAGAAGTAAAGGCACAGACTCCCCCTATAAAAGCACAAAAGAAATCCAAAGTAAATAATAGGAATATTTATGGAAAGTGAGAGGGACAAGTCTTTATATTTACTCATCAGTAATCACCTTGAATGTATCAATATGATACATCATATCAACAAACTGATGTTGATGTATGGTTATCTCAGTAAATGTAGAAAAAACATTTGATATAATACAACATCTTTTATGATGAAATCTTTAAGCAAATTGGATATAGAAGGAACATTACTCAACACAATTAAGGGGTCTCAAGACTGAGCTGGTCCCAATCAGCAGGGAACAGTACAAGCACTCCCCGACAAGGCGAATGGGAGAGGTAAGGTCAATCAATGGGTCAAGCACACCACAGCAAGCACCCGTGAGTTATGTTGAAGCAGCAACTGCTTTATTGAGAAAGTGTGCAGGCTTACAAGGCTTACAAAAGACATGCCCAATAGAGGAGCCAATCAGCGAAAAGGTCACACGGCCGTGGGTGGACCACGCACAGGGGCATCTTAAGCAAGGTATAGGGATCATGCACTGTCCACATGTCTGGAACTAAAGCGGAGCTATCCCTGCCAGTAGTCTGATCTTCTGTAGCTTAACCGCAGCAGCCACAGACACACCCCTGGAACATCCACCAGGTGCCACATTGTAATGGAGATTTTAGGCAATGCCCAACATTTATGACAAAACCTTGGGCAGCATAGAATGGGGAAAAGCCAGAAGAACTCATCCTAAGATCCAGAACCAGACAAGGATGTCCATTCTCACCACTGTTATTTAATATATATCCTGGAAGTTTCAGCCAGAGCCAATAGGTAAAAAAACAGAGTGATACAAATCAGAAAGAAGGAGTCAAACTATCTATTTACAGATGACATGATTCTAAGTACAGTGAAACTCATACAATAGTTTGATAAAGTAGCAGGATGAAAAATCAACACAGAAAAATCAATAGTCTTTTACACAAAGAAAATGTCACTCCTGAGAAAGAACTTTTAAGATCATCCCATTCACAATAGCTCCAAATAGAATTAAATATTTGGAATAAATTTAACCAAACCTGTCAAAAATTTATATTATGAAAGTTACAAAACATTAAAGAGAAAAAGACAAACAAAAAATGAAAAAATTTTCCATATTCATGGGTTGAAAGAACTTATTTTATCACAATGTTTATACTACTGAAAACAATTTACAGATTCAATGCAATCTCAATCTAAATACCAATGATAATCTTTCAGACTATAAAAAAAATTATGCTAAAATTCATGTGGAAACACAAGAGACCCCAGATGGCTAGACAAATCTTATACAACAAAAACAAAGCCAGAGACAACACAATACCACATTTCTAGATATGCTAAGGGGCAAAATAACCAAAACAGCCTGGCACTGGCACAAAAACATACAGGTACACCAACAGAACAGACTAGAAACTCAGGCAATCAATCCACATATGTGCCACCAACTTATCTTCAACAAAGGAGCAAAATTAATTCCTGGAGAAAGGGCAGGGATTGATTCAACAAGTGGTGCTGGGATGATGATCTCCACATGCAGAAGTATGAAACTAGAACCCTACCTTACACCTTACACAAAAATACACTCAAAATGGATGAAAGACATAAAGCTAGTTATTGGAAGACACCCCAGAAGTTCAGGCAATCAAAGCCAAAACTGACAAATGGAATTACATAAGGCTGAGAAGCTTCAGCACTGCAAAACAATATTCCGCAAACTGAAGAGGCAAAGGACAGAAAAAAAATTTGCAAACTATACTACAAATAAAGAGTTAATATACAGAATCTACAAAGAGGTCAAGAAATTCAACAAAAACAATACAAACAATCCAGTTATTAAATGAGCAAAGGACTTGAACAAGTATTTTTCAAGAGAGAAAACTCAAATGGCCAATAGACACTTTTAAAATGCTCAGGGTCACTAGCCATCAGAGAAATGCGAATCAAGAACACAATGAAGTTTCAATTCACTCCAGTTAGAATGTCTCTCATACAGAAATTGACAAACAACAGGTGCTGGGGAAGATTAGGGGGAAAAGGTACCCTAATCTACCATTGGCGGGAATGTAAACTGGTATAGCCACTGTGGAAGACTGTATGAAAATATCTCAGAAATCTGAATAAAGATGTGACGTATGATCCAGCCATCCCACTTACAGGAATTTACCAAAAACAAAAGAAACCAGCATATGAAAGAGTTTCTGGGCCCCCATGCTCACTGCAGCACAATCCACAACAGCTAAGACATGGAATCAATTCAGATGTCCATCAACTGTTGACTTCATAAAGAAATTATGGTATAAATGCAATATGGAGTACTACTCATTTGTAAAGAATAAAAAAAAAAAAGAAAAAAAGAAATCCTTTCTTTTCATACTAAATGGATGCAATTGGAAACCATTATACTGAGTGAAATAAGTCAGTCCCCAAAAGACAGATAAATATGTTTTCATGGATAAGAGGTAACTAACAGAAAACCTAAAACCTAATGTATTGGAGTAAAATAAACATTTTTGAGATTAGAGGATTGTTTAAAGCCCTTGTCTCTTCTGCTGAAGAATAGTGTTTTTTTTTTTTTCTTTCATACAATTTGTAGAACTCTTTATTAGGTGTAGGGTTAACTTTACTACCATTAAGTGAACTGAAAGTAGATCTTTGTAAATATAAGGAGTAAGAATGGAAGAGTGAAGAGGAAGAAGTGTTGAAGCGTGGTGGGAAGGAGGATAGGGTGGAAAGTTTCACTATGTTCCTAAATTTGTATATATGAAATTTGTATAACTTAAATAAAATATAAAAAGAACAAACAGTAAGAAGTCACAATAATGTAATATTTAATGGGGCTCAATAGCTAATCAAAACTAGCTAAAATTCCCTAGAAAGAGATACTGCGAGGGATAAGAGACCCCTTCCAAATAATATATTTGAAGAAATTAAAGCAGAATAGTCAAAATTCATGAAGACCTTTCAGGCTGCATACTGCAGTTCAGTAAACTGATTAGAATAAACAAAAAGAACCACATCTGACTCATCAAATAAAACTGTCAAAAAGCTAAACTCAAACACAGCAAAGAAAATGACTTAGCATACTGAAAGGAAAATTTAACATATTTAACAAGAAACTTCTCACAAAATTTGAGGAGTTACCAATAAAAATCGATAGTGCCAAATAAGGGACCAGCACTGTAGGGACCAACACTGATAGGAAAACTGGCTATTGTGCTTCTGATCTAGTTCTCTAATAATGTGCCTGAGAAACCAGTGGAGGATGCCCCATGTGCTTGTGACCCCTCATCAAGCATGGGAAAACTGGATGGAGTTCCAGATTCCAGCATGGTCCATCCTTGGCTGTGCAGTCTTGTGGATAGTTGTCCAATGGATGGAAGGTATCTCTGACTCTCTATGTCATGCTATCTTTCAAATAATCAAAACTTTAAAAAATTAAAAAATAAAATGCCAAATAAATAAAATACAAGAATTCTATGCCAAGTGAAATATGCTTACAAAATTGATCTTATATAAAGACATGAGATTCCTGGATCTCTATTTTGGGACCTATTTTCAATTTTTAAATTTCCTCAGTCATGATTATTTTAAATATTTTCTTTGTGCTATTTCTTATTTCTTCTGGTGATTTCCAATATATATGTTACATATTTGCTAGCTTCCCACAGTTTTTCTATCCTCTACTGCTATTTTTATTTTCTTTCTCTTTGTGTTTCAGTATGGGAAATTTCTACATACAGACCCTCAAGTTTACTGATTCTCTCCTTAGTTCTCTCCAATCTACTGATATTCCCATTAAGCACACTCTTGCTTTTGTTAATGTTTTTTGATCCTCAACATTTCCTTTTAATTCTTTCTTAGTATGTCTTGCCTTTTAACAATATTAACCAGATCATGATCTACAAGCTACATAGAGATGTTAAAAAATTAAAAGCAGGGCTGGCACTGTGGCACAGAGGGGTAAAGCCCTGGCCTGAAGGACCGGCATCCCATATGGGTGTTGGTTCTAGTCCCAGCTGCTCCTCTTCCAGCTCTCTGCTATGGCCTGGGAAAGCGTTAGAAGATGACCCAAGTGCTTGGGCCCCTGCACCTACTTGGGAGATCCAGAAAAAACTCCTGGCTCCTGGCATAGGATCAGCGCAGTTCTGACCACTGCGGCCATGTGGGGAGTGAACCAGCAGACGGAAGATCTCTCTCTCTGTCTCTACCTCTCTGTAAGTCTTTCAAATAAATAAAATAAATCTTTAAAAAAGTTTAAAAACATACAAATTAAACTCACAATACTTCACATTTTGCATGAACATTTTATATGAACTCATATTATGATCAAACTGAAAGACCAAACACAGCAGATATTGAAAACAAGAGAAAAAGAGGAAATAACATTAGCCTATCTACTGTTACAGAAATTGTGTCTTTAATATCTTTTATACCTTGTTATTTATTGCTATTAAAAAAAGGTATTTTATATGTTATTGTAGTACCACTTCCAGTAGGTTTTCTTTTTTTTTTTCTTCTTTTTTTTTCTGGACAGAGTGGACAGTAAGAGAGATAGAGAGACAGAGAGAAAGGTCTTACTTTACCATTGGTTCACCCTCCAATGACCACTGAGGCTGGCGCGCTGCGCTGATCCGAAGCCAGGAGCCAAGTGCTTCTCCTGGTCTCCCATGCAAGCGCAGGGCCCAAGGGCTCGGGTCATTCTCCACTGTACTCCCAGGCCACAGCAGAGAGCTGGACAAGAAGAGGAGCAACCGGGACAGAATTCAGCGCCCCAACCAGGACTAGAACCTGGTGAGCCAGTGCCACAGGCAGAGGATTAGACTATTGAGCCACAGCACTGGCCAGCCAGTAGGTTTTGAGTATATCTTTTACAGTTTCTATATATACAGCAACATGTTATCTAGGAACAAGGACAATTTGGTTTTCAAACCATTTTAGTTTGGAAGCTTCTTTCTCTCCTTTTGTTCTCTTGCCTAAGTACTTCAGCCATAACTTCTAGTACTATGATAAGTAAGAATGGTGAAAGTGGACATCCTGATCTTGGTTCAGATATCAGATGAAACTTTATCCCATGTAGTAATAAGTCATTAGCCAAGAGATTATCATATATGGCTCTACTGTACTGAACTATGTTACTCCCATGTCTAACATTTGAGTTACTATCATGAAGGAATGCTGAATGCTATCAAAAGTTTGTTATCTATTCAGATTACCAGGTAACACTTATTTCTCATCCTGTTAATATATCAGCTAACTGATTTATTTGTATATGTCAAATTATCCTTGCATCCCAGGAATACATTTTACTTCAACATATATACAATCCTTCTGAAGTGTGAATGGACTGTTAATAGCAATTTGTTAAGAATTTTTGCATTTATATTCATTAGCATATTGTATTGTTCTTTTCTTTTTAAAATAGATCTGGTTATGTTCTGGTATCATGAAAACTGTGGCCTCATGGAGTATGAAAGAGGAGGAAGGATGGGAGCATCAGGAGGAGGCAGGATAAGGTGGGAAGTATCACTACATTTTAAATCTGTAAATATGAAATATATAAAATTTGTTTACCTTATATAATTTTTAAAAGAAAGTATGGAAGCATTACCTCATCACCAAATTTTTATAATCATTTGAGAAAAACTGGCATATTTTCTATTCTAATATAAAAAATGAAGTATTCAAGTACTGAAGCCAAGTGTTCGTGGATTTTCCTTGAAAGACTTTATTACTGATTCAATCTTCGCATTCCTTCTTGGTATTGAGGTTTCCTGTGTCTTCATATTCAGGTTCTGAGTCTAATATTTATCCATTTCTTTCAGATTTTTCAAATCTGTTAGTAAATGCTGGCTTATGACGGTTTTGATGACTATCTATAAAATTTACCTGCCATCAGTTGTAATGTCTCCTTTTTCCTCTGAATCATGTCTCTATAAATTTGCTGATCTTACCTTTTCTAAAGTTAACTTTTTGTTTGGTTGACAATTAATGTTTTTAAAATCTTTACTTCTTGCCTTCTTCTAATTTCAGGTTTGGTTTATTTTTCACTTGAGGTGCATCTTTAGGTAATTTAAATGAAGTCCTTCTATTTTTAGATGGAGTTCTTTGCTCTTCATACTGCATTTACTGTCTCTATAAACTTTAATATACTACATTTTCATTTTTTTAATAAAATTATTTCTTTTCTTTTCTTATTTTTTTTTTCAGCAGACTGGACAGTGAGAGGGAGAGAGAGAGACAGAGAGAAAGGTTTCCTTTTCCTTTGGTGCAGCCCCCAGTGGCTGCTGTGGTCGGTGTGCTGCGGCAGGTGCACTGCGCTGATCCAAAGCCAGGAGCCAGGTGCCTCCTCCTGGTCTCCCATGAGGGTGCAGGGCCCTATGACCTGGGCCATCCTCCACTGCACTTCCAGGCCACAGCAAAGAATTGGACGGCACCTCAACCGGGACTAGAACCCAGTGTGCCGGTGCCGCAGGCAGAGGATTAGCCTATTGAGCCGTGACACCGGCCTCTAATTTCTTTTTAATTTATTCTTTGACTCAATGATTGTTCCAGAATCAGTATGTTCTTTAATTTCCATTTAATTATATAATTTACAAAGTTCCATATTTTGATTGCTACCTTTATTTTACTGTGGCCAAACAAAATACATAGTATGCAGATGACTTAAAAAATTTGTGAAGACTTGTTTTCTGGCCTAAGATGGCTTAGGCCATCATCATACTCTAAAGAAACGATATATTCTTAACATTCACCACAGGAGAAAGAATACATACCTACCTTTCATAATATACAAAAATCAACATAAAGACTTAAATGTAAGACTTGAGACTATTTAATTACTAGAAGAAAACAGGTCAGACAGTGAGACTAGTATATGCGAATTATTTTTCCTAAAAACTGCAAAATCACAGGTGATAAAAGACAGATAACTAAAAGTACAGATTATTTAAAATTAAAATGTTTCTGCACAGTACAAGACATTAATAAATGATCACAAAATTAGAATCATGGGTCAAAATATTTGCAAATATTATGCATCCAATAGATTAATATCTACCAAAAAGCTGTTAGAATGCTTGAATTACTAAAATTTTAAAATGCACAGTCAACACACAAAATTCAGTAACTTCTTTTCATGTTAATAAAGAAGAACACAAGGGCCGGCACCGTGGCTCAATAGGCTAATCCTCCGAATTGCGGCGCAGGCGCACCGGGTTCCAGTCCTGGTAGGGGCGCCAGATTCTGTCCCAGTGGCCCCCCCTTCCAGGCCAGCTCTCTGCTGTGGCCAGGGAATGCAGTGGAGGATGGCCCAAGTGCTTGGGCCCTGCACCCCATAGGAGACCAGGAGAAAAGCACCTGACTCCTGCCTTCAGATCAGCACAGTACGCCGACTGGAACGCACCGGCCTCGGTGGCCATTGGAGGTTGAACCAATGGCAAAGGAAGACCTTTCTCTCTGTCTCTCTAACTGTCCACTCTGCCTGTCAAAAAAATAAAAAAATAAATAAATAAATAAATAAATAAATAAATAAATAAATAAAAAAGAAGAAGAACACAAAAGGAAGTTAAGGGGGCCAATACTGGGACATAGTGGGTAAAGCCACTGCTTGCAGTGCCAGAATCCCATATGAGTGCCGGTTCAAGTTCCAGCTGCTCCACTTCCCATCTAGCTCTCTGCTATGGCCTGGGGAAAGCAGTGGAAGGTGGCCCAAGTGTCTGGGGCCTTGCACCCAAGTGGGAGACCCAGAAGAAGCTCCTGGCTCCTGGCTTCAGATCGGCACAGCTCCCACCATTGCATCCATTTGGGAAGTGAAACAGTGGATGAAAGACCTCTCTCACTCTCTGTCTGCCTTTGTCTCTCTGTAACTTTGCCTATCAAATGAATAAGCAAATCTTAAAAAACAAAGAACAGAAATTATAATGCTTTAAAAAATTAAGAATACAATCTCATTTTATAATAACATATGAAATAAAGTACATAAAAAATAACTGAACCAAAGGAATAAAAGATCTTTATAAGAAAAATTACTAATATACTCAGGAAAGAAATTAAAGAACACTAAATGGAAAGATATCCTGTGTCTGCATTGGCAAACTAAGTATTATGAAAATGTCCACAAAACCTGAAGCAATCTATACATCCAACACAATCCCTGCAAAAATATATATGACATTCTTCACAAAAAGAAAAAAATTCTTAAATTTTATATCAAATCACAAAATCTCTTGAATTTTTCATTAAATCTGTACCAGAAAGATAGAGCTAACAGCTTCAACTATCTGATTTAAAAAAGTCCTATAAAACTATAGTAATATGTTGTATTGGTATAAAACAGAAACACAGACAAATGGAAAACAGAAAGCTCAGAAATAAAACCATGTATTAAAAGCCACCTGATAGTGACAAAGGTGCCAAGAATATTTTTTAAAAAGACTTAATTATTCATGTAAAAAAATAGAAATAAAGAGAGAGATAATTAAAGAGACAGAGATCATCCATCTGTTGGTTTACTCCCCAGATGGCTGGAAAGGACAGGGCTGGCACAGGCTTGAGCAAGAAGCTGGGAACACAACCTAATCTCCTCATGGGTGGCTGGGGCCCAAATACTTGGACCATCTTCCAGCCCCAGGAATACATTTTAAGGAAAGCACATTATTAGACACTTTTCTTTCACCATGTAAGGGAATATTCTATGCCAATGAGTAAGGATTTTTTTTATGAGACTTCAAATATAAGCAACAAAGACACAACTTAGATGAATGAGTTTACATGAAACTAAACAGTCCCTGAACTGAAGGGAAATAATAGAAAGATGACAGAACCTACAGAATAGGAAATTATTTACATACTATACATCTATCAATAAATTAACATCCGAATATAGTCATTTAAGAAAGTCTACTCAAGAGCAAAAAAACAAATAATGGGATTTTTTTTTAGATTTATTTTAATTATTTGAAAGAAAGAGTTACAGAGAGGTAGAGACAGAGAGAGAGGTCCTCCACCAGTGAACCAGCGTTCACTCCTTAAATGGCCACAACAGCTGGAGGTGCCCTGATATGAAGCCAGAAGCTAGGAGCTTCTTCTGGGTCTCCCATGTGAATGCAGGAGCCCAAGGAATTGGACCCTCTTCTACTGCTATCCCAGGCCATAGCAGAGCCCTGGATTGGAAGAGGGGAATCTTGGGACTAGAACTGGAGCCCATATGTGATTCTGGTGCTTCAGGCCAGGGCTTTAAATTGCTGCAGCACAGCGCCAGCCCCAAAACTGGATTTTAAAACTGCAGAAAATGACACTGAACTTAAAAGCCAAATTCTAGTGTACAGGTATGTATCCATACATACACCGATTTTATGTATAACTGTAATCTATATTATACTAAAGCTAATGTATATATTAGTATAATTTTATTATATATATTTCAGATATTAATCAAATATTGGAATCTTTACTATATAACTCAGCTATAAAACTTCTGAGTACATATCTCAAGGAAATGAAATCAAGCATATGAAAGAGTCCTTTCCCACATTATTTTAGTACTATTCACTCAAGCCAAGATTTGGAACCAATGGGTGGAAAAAAAAAATGTGATATATTTCGCACAATGGACTACTACTCACACACACACACACACACACACACACACACACACACACACAAAGAATAAAATCTTCCCACTTTCACAAAATGGATCAAAAGAATAAAATCTTTCCACGTTTCACAAAATAGAACAAATGTGGGGATAACCCCCATGACATGATATCATAACATGATAACATGTTAATGTGAAATAAACCAACTAGAGAGAGAAATTCTATGATGTCACTCATGATGGACATAAGGACATAAGCCTCAGCCATTTTAGGTTTCGGTTACCCTTGTTTTCTTTCAAGAAACCAGTTCAGTCTCACACACTGCATCCCACCCCTTCCTCTGCATTCTTCTCTTGATTCGAAAGCCAGCAAAAAACTTAAAGACCTGTATGAAGAGGCTCATCACCTCCTATTGCCCCATTTATGGACCCCTATTCCACCTAAGTTGTAGAAAAGCCAAGCATGTTGGCGTCTGGGCCCTCTGCTATGTGTTCAGACTATATACATGCTGGCAGTTGGTTCAACCTCTGCAAGTTTATTTTCTTTGAATAAATTTGGTCTGACTGTGAATTTGGATCCTGTCTCCACTCTGGTTCTGCACCACTTTCCCTTAAATTTGGAGCCCATGTAAGGCAGTACTAATCTGTGCCCCTTTTACTTACAACTCATACATGGAATCTTAAAAAATTAACCCAATAAAAGTATAATATAGTATAATATTAGTTACCAGAAATTGAGGTAGATAGGAGGGAGATGAGTTTGGAATGTCACTGATGGAGGAATACATAGTTATAGCTACACAGAAGGAATAAATTTCAGAAGACACATTACATAACAAAATGATTATGGTTAGTTACAAAATCCTGTTTTGTTGAAAAATGTAAAGAGTGGTTATTATGTGCTCTCCTTAGAAAAATGAACAACCAAGTAAGGAAATGCATTTATTCATTAGCTATATTTATTCCATACTGTTCATGTTAAATGCTCACAATAAAAGTATCTTCTTTTTTAAAACTGTTTCAAAATAGAAATTAAAAAAATAAAATTTAAAAAACTAAATCCTAAGTCAATTAATACATTAAAAACAAGAGCAGAAATCATTGAAATAAAAATAAGAAATAAATAGAAAGAGGAACAGGTATTGTAATAGAGGTTGAGTAACTACTGGAATGCCCACATCAAGTCTTGCCTCTACTTCAAACTAACTTTCTGTTAATGAAGCAGGAGTCAGTGGATGATGGCCCAAGTGCTTGGATTTCTGCCACCTAAGTGGGAAATGCAGATGGAGGGAGTTCCTGGCTGGAAGCTGCAGGTCAGCCAAGTCTAGGCATTTGATGAGAAAATAAGCAAATGTTAGATTTCTTTCTGCCTGTCTCCCATCTCTGTCACTCTTTTCAAATAAATAAATAAAACTTGAAAAAGGGAAACCAACAGAAAAATCAATGGAGCAAAAATATGGTTCTTTTAAAAGATCAATGAAATCTATACATTTGGTAGTTGGAAGAAAAAAAAGAGAGGGAGAAGGGAGAGAAGATATACTACTATGAGAAATAAACAGATATGGGCCGGCGCCGCGGCTCACTAGGCTAATCCTCCGCCTAGCGGCGCCGGCACATCGGGTTCTAGTCCCGGTCAGGGCGCCGGATTCTGTCCCGGTTGCCCCTCTTCCAGGCCAGCTCTCTGCTGTGGCCAGGGAGTGCAGTGGAGGATGGCCCAGGTGCTTGGGCCCTGCACCCCATGGGAGACCAGGAAAAGCACCTGGCTCCTGGCTCCTGGCTCCTGCCAGGATCAGCGCGGTGCACCGGCCACAGCGCGCCGGCCGCGGCGGCCATTGGAGGGTGAACCAACGGCAAAAGGAAGACCTTTCTCTCTGTGTCTCTCTCTCTCACTGTCCACTCTGCCTGTCAAAAAATTAAAAAAAAATAAATAAATAAATAAACAGATGTGGGCCTTCACCACTGATCAATGAAAGCGAATAGCATCATAATTACATGCCAAAATGTTTGATAACTTAGATGAAATTAATCAATAACTGACAAGATGTAATTTGCCAAAATTCACAATGAAAAATATACAATCTTCGACATCTCTATCTATTAAAGCAAGTGTATTAATAATAACCTGCCAAAATATAAAACACTAGGCCTTTATTAATCATCTGAGGACAAAATTACTCTAACACCAAAACTACACAGACATGACAAGAAAATAAAACAAAAACTATAACAAATATCTCAAGAACCAAGCACTCAAAATGCTAAACAAGGTAATATCAAGGTATTTATAATTATTCTGAGAATACATAATTTGATAGTAAGGTTAATGAGCAACAGCAAAAGAATAGGGTGCCCATCACAACAGTGGACAAAAACACAGTCAAGAGTATTCTGTCGAGGCCAGCACTATGGCTCACTTGGTTAATCCTCCACCTGCAACGCCAGCATCCCTTATGGGCTCCAGGTTCTAGTCCCAGTTGCTCCTGTTCCAGTCCAGCTCTCTGCTGTGGCCCAGGAGGATGGCCCAGGTGCTCAAGCCCCTGCACCCACATGGGAAACCAGGGAGAAGGGTCTGGCTCCTGGCTTCAGATTGGCACAGCGCCACCGGCCGTAGCTTCCATTTGGGGAGTGAACCAACAGAAGGAAGACCTTTCCCTCTGTCTGTCTGTCTGTCTCTCTCTCTCTCTCACTGTCTATAACTCTGTCAAATAAATTTTTAAAAAATTTTGTTTAATTTAAAAAAAAGAGTATTCTGTCAACTGGGCATTATCATGCAAAATGTGAATCTAGATATAGAGCTCATAACATACATTGAAATTAACTGAAAAATTAAAAAAATAAAAATAAATAAAAGGGGCCAGCACTGTGGCACAGTAGGTTAATCCTCCACCTGTGGCGCCAGCATCCCATATGGATGCCAGTTCTAGTCCCAGCTGTTCTTCCAGTCCAGCTCTCTGCTGTGGCCTGTCAAAGCAGTAAAAGATGGTCCAAATTCTTGGGCCTGTGCACCCATGTGGGAGACCGAGAGGAGGCACCTGGCTTCTGGCTTTGGATTGGCACAGCACCAACCGTTGTGGCCACTGGGGAGCCTTTTCTGTTTCTCCCTCTCACTGTCTGTAACTCTATCTCTAAAATAAATTTTAAAAATCTTTAAAAAAATACATAAAAAGAAATTAACTGAAATTGGGTTGTAGATCTACAATCACAAAAGCTTAAAACTTCTGGAGGAGAACATAGGAGAAAACTGAAACATTGTGGATTTAATGGAAATTTCTAAAATAAAACACAAAGGCATAATACATGAAAGAAAGAAGTAACAGAGTATGCTTCATTAAAATTAAAAACAACTGCTCTACAGAACTCACTGTAAATAAAATAAGAAAAATCACAGAATAGGAGAAAAATATCTATGAGGATAACTGATAAAGTATTGTTACACAAAAATTTTAAGACTAACACTTTTAACACTAAGACCACAAATAACTAGACTCAATAATGGGGCTACAAAACTGAAAGAATTACACAAATAACAAATTCACACATGACAAGATTTCCAAATGCTATTTTTATTAGGAAGCTGAAAATTAAAAAGAATACCAGTGCTTTAAAAATTATGCATAACACCATTAATTATCAGGGAAATGGAGATATCAGTTAATTCTAGTCAGACCATTTGTAAAAGGGTAACACAACATGTAACAGCACTGGCAGGAATGTGAAGATATGAAACTCTTGTACACTAATGATGTGCATATAAATTATCACATCCATTGTAGAGAATAATGTTGATAGCTCCTCAGAAAAATACAAGTACTATATGATCCAGTAATTCCATTTATGGACAGATAACTAAAGAAAATTAAATCACAGGGCCAGCACTGTAGCATAGTATGTAAAGCTGCAGCCTACAGTGCCAGCATCCCATATGGACACCAGTTCGAATCCAGCTCTCTTCCAATCCAGTTCTCTGCTATGGCCTGGGAAAACAGTAGAAGATGGTCCAAGTTCATAGGCCCCTGCACCCATGTGGGAGACGTACAAGAAGCTCCTGGCTCCTGCCTTTGGATCGACGCAGCTCCAGCCATTGTGGCCATATGGAGATGGATCTCTCTCTCTCTCTCTCTCTCTCTCTCTCTCTCTCTCTCTCTCTCCAGCCATTGTGGCCATATGGAGATGGATCGATCTCTCTCTCTCTCTCTCTCTCTCTCTCTCCCTCTCCTCTCCTCTCTCTGTGTAACTGTGACTTTCAAGTAAAATAAATAAATCTTTAAAAAAAAATCATTCTGTCAAAGGGACAGATACACTTTCATTTTTATTGCACAATAACCAAGAAATGGAAACAACCTAAGTGTTCACCAACTATGAATACATAATGGAAATTTAGTATACATATAGAATGAAATATTAAACCACAAAAGGATGAAATCATGTCATTTGTAACAACATATGTGGAACTGCAGTCATTTTAAGTGAAATAACTCAAGTAGAGAAAAATAAGTACCGAACTCCTGAATAGGGCACTTCCTCCAGTGTGTTTTAAATTATCTCTGGATTATTTTTAGTGCCTAATAGATTGCAGTTGTACTGTAAATAGGAAAAAGGTTTATACAGGGTCAATGCATCCACAATTTTTAAAAATGTATTTTCCAGTCCGGCGCCGCGGCTCACTAGGCTAATCTTCCGCCTGTGGCGCTGGCACACTGGGTTCTAGTCCCGGGCGGGGCATCGGATTCTGTCCTGGTTGCCCCTCTTCCAGGCCAGCCCTCTGCTGTGGCCCGGGAGTGCAGTGGAGGATGGCCCAAGTCCTTGGGCCCTGCACCCCATGGGAGACCAGGAGAAGCACCTGGCTCCTGCCTTCGGATCAGCATGGTGCACCGGCTGCAGTGCGCCAGCTGCGGCGGGCATTGGAGGGTGAACCAACGGCAAAGGAAGACCTTTCTCTCTGTCTCTCTCTCTCACTGTCCACTCTGCCTGTCAAAAAAAAATATTTTTTTTCCATCCACAACCAATTGAACTGTGGATGTGGAGTCTGCAGATACTTAAGACTAGCTGTATGGGAGTCCTTCAGAAAATTGGTGGAAAAATGGGATTAAAGGGTAAGTTGATGGTGGTAGACAATCTTTTTAAAACCCATGGATAGTTTTTTCATAATATACAGTTTTCATGAACTTGTAAAGTCCCTTACGTGCAGGGATTGGCAGTCTTTTGCATTAAAATAAACATCTTTTAATTCCAAAAAAGAAAAAGAAGTACCAATACTCTCACTCACACATGGAATCCAAAAAAGTAAATCTCATAAAATTTTAAAGTAGAATGGTGTATTAATTACAGAGTTCAACCAATAGTTTTAAGTAGAACATAAAAAATAATAAAAGGGTAAAGTACTAAGTTCTTTTTTTTCTTTTTTTTGTTTCTTATATAGTTATTTTTTTATTTAATAAATGTGAATTTACAAAGTGCAACTTTTGTATTGTGAACTCTGTAGTTAATACACAATTACTCTGAGGTGTTTAATTAATACTATAACTAGTACTCAATAGTGTTTTACACTTTGTGTTTCTGTGTGGGTGCAAACTGTTGAAATCTTTACTTAATATATGCTAAATTGATCTTCTGTATATAAAGATAATTGAAAATTAATCTTGATGTGAATGGAAGGGGAGAGGGAGTGGGAGAGGGGAGTGTTGTGGGTGGGAGGTAAGTTATGGGGGGAAAAGCTATTGTAATCCATAAGCTGTACTTTGGAAATTTATGTTCATTAAATAAAATAAAATATAAATTAAAAAAAAATAGAATGGATATAACAGACTGAGCAGTAGAATGGTTATCAGAGACTGGACAGAGACCTCTTTTGGGAAGGGGATTTTAATGAATACTAAGTTATAGTTAAAGTTCTATTTACATAGTACAATGATTATAGATAATGATAATGCACTGTATTTTAATAAATGCTGGAAAGGTTTCAAATGTTTTTGCCATACTGAAATTTTAAGTATTTAAAAAGATAAATGTTTTATCCAGCATGACATTAGGAAATACATATTTCAAAACAACGCACAATACCCCATAAAGATAAATACTTATATAAAATAGGAAGAAAGGAAGGGAGGGAGGGAGGGAGGGAGGGAGGGAGGGAGGGAAGGAAGGAAAAAAAAAGAAAGAAAACGAATGACTACCTCGAAACTCTATGAATCATTGCTGAAGTCAAAAACATGGACAACACATCAAGTGCTAGTGAGGATATGGAGCAACAGTAAGGCTCATTCATTACAGGTTGAAATGAAAAATAATATAGCCACTTTAGAAGTTAGATTAGTAATTTATTACAAAACTAATTATCTTTTTACCATGTGATCCAGCAATCATTCCCCTACATAAGTATTTGTAGAACATATTAAGTCCAAGTTTTCAATTATGCAAATATTTCAATGACACAATATTTATTTCAGTTTGTTGCTCAATTAAGTTTTCAAAGGTATTCTATACATATGATAATGTGTATATATATATATATATATATATATATATATATATATATATATATATATATATAAAAACCTGCATAAAATATTTACATTAGTTTTATTCATAATTGTCACCCCCCAGAAGGAACTCTGAAGTATTTTAAAAGGTAAATGGAGGGCCAGTGCTGTGGCATAACGGGTAAAGCCACAGCCTGCAGTACTGGCATCTTATATGGGCAGTGGTTTCAGTCTCAGCTGCTCCATTTCCAATCCAGATCCCTGCTGTTGTCTGGGAAAGCAGTAGAAGATGGCCCAAATTGTTGGGTCCCCACACCCACATGAGAGACCTGAAGAAGCTACTGACTCCTGGCTTCAGATAGGTGCAGATCTGGCCATTGTGGCCATCCGGGAAGTAAACCAGTGGATGAACACCTTTTTCTCTCATCCTCTGCCTCTGTCTCTCTGTAACTTTGCCTTTCAAATGAATAAATAAATCTTTAAAAAAAATAGGTAAATGGATAAATCACTGTAGCTCATTCATGCAGTGAACTATCATGCCACCTAAAAACATGGAGGAAATTTTAAGGACAAGAGTCAATCTGAAAAGGTTATAAGATTCCAACTGTTTGGCATTCTAAAAAAGGCAACTCTATGGTCAGAATAAAAAGATCAGTGGTTGCCACAAGTTCAGGCAGAAACAGGTTGGGTAAATAAAACACAACTATGTTTAGAACAGTGAAATTACTTCCGTTGATGATGTAAAAACGAATGCATGCCACTGCATTTTTTTGTTAAAATTCAAACATACAAGCACAACCAGTATTTGACCAAATGTAATAAATCACATTAAAACAAAATGTTAATGAAGAGGAAATCATCATGAGGGATGGGGAAGGAACTGGAAACTGTTCAATTTTAGTGCACACAGCTTTTAAAATGTGACCCAATCAATAGTGATCTAAAAAGAGCTTCTATGTTTTAAGCTGCAAATATTCCAAGTCAGGAAAAAGCATTTAATGCATAGGTGCACAACTGATCCTACATTAAATATGCTCAGAACATTTAAAATTTGGCAAAATCATCTAACTTAAAGGCTGTTTTACAATGAAGTATTGAATATTTTATGAAATTTATTGAGCAGTGTACTGAACATAAAAACCAGAATTGTATTAGAGAAGTGGAAACAATGAGATTCAAAAATCCACAATACAATACCCAAAAAAATGCTGGCAACACAGTACAGAACAAAACTTGCTTATGATAAATGTACCTCACTATTAACGGCATAACTAGTACTCAAATAGTACTTTATACTTTGTGTTTCTGTGTGGGTGCAAACTGTTGAAATCTTTACTTAGTATATACTAAGTATATACTGTATATAAAGATAATCAAAAATGAATCTCGATGAAGAATCGGATCAGAGAGAAAGTGGGAGATGGGATGGTTGCGAGTGGGCAGGAGGTCATGGGGGGAAAAGCTGCTATAATTCACAAGTTGTACTTTGGAAATTTAAGCTGATTAAATAAAAGTTAAAAAAAAAGTACCTCACTGATAATAAAGAAGTTTACATCTGCTGCCCGGTATGAGAGGATGATACTATAAATTACTAACCCACAAAAAGTTGCAAATACCAAATTAAAAATAGTTTCCACTGAATGCATATCACATTCACCCCATCACAAAGCAAAAAATTTAATATATAAACATACTAAGTAAAATAGCATCTGTGTTGAACAATGTGATTATAACGCTTTAACTAATGAGCAACTGAATTCTCGAACTTATAAAGTTATTTTTTCACTTTTGTTTTCCAGACTATCTAACTTTACCAACTGTGAAGTGATATACTTATGTGATATACTGAATTACAATATAGTAATAGTCTTCCCATGTACACAGTTAATATTTAAAATTAGTTTTTAAAAATAATTTCTTCTGCTAAAAGTACACACAAGTCCAATAAAGTTACTCTTATAGCCCACAAACTTACTAAATTTTTTTTTACCTGAGTGGTGTTAGACAGTTGTTTTCTCCATGGCTCTTCTGTGCTGATGCTCACGTTTCTGTGGTTATGAGGTAGAATAAATGTGTTTTGCTGTAAATAAGGCACATTTCCATTACTTCCTCTTCCTGTTATACAATTATTGCTTACCAAAATATTGTCAGTATTCCCCAGAGATTTTGATATGCCTAAATGAGCACAACCCGTAGAAAAAGATCCAGTGGACACACATTTTTCAAGAAAAGTAGGATCAAATCAAAGCTGAGAGATGCTAGGTACTCTGGTCAGAGCAGCAGCATATGACTGCTGGCTAGAGACAAGAGTTTGTAGAATCAACTACTGGCCCTTTAAGAATTCCAGTAGCTTGTACCTGAGCAACTCCCATATGACTCATCTTCAAAAACAAACAAAAAACCTGTTTGTGTGATTGTAAAAATGTGCAATTGGCACAGCTCTAAGTTTATTATAATACTGCATCTCTTCAGTTTATAAAATAGATTATTACATAAAGATGACTACTACTTATGATCCCTTTATTAAGTGCAAAAGAAAGCTGAAAATGAAGCATAATGATCAAATTTGTAAGCCTTTTTCTATCATAAAACAGAATTTCAAACTTTCATTTTATTACATTAGTTCAAATCTCTCAAGTCAAACAACTGTTAAAACTCATCCAATCAATTTGGGGTAATTTGCTATTCATCAAGATAATAAAATTGCACATTTCAGACAGATAATAATAAAATGTCAAATGTTTTATTAAAAATTATTTATGATTATTATTCACAAAAAAAAACAAAAAAAAAAGTTCAAAAGCAGCCACTTTACATAGCAGTTGCTTAGACCAGCTGTATCCTGTAACAGTGTCTGGTCTGAGTCCTTACTTTTCCAATTTGAATCCAACTTCCTGTTAAAGTTTGTCTTGGAGGCCAGGAGATCACCCCCATGGGAGACTTGGATTGAATTCCAGGCTCCTACCTGTTACATGTCTTGGCCCTAGCTCTAATAAGCGTTTTGGGGGGAATCAGCAGATAATATCTCTCTCTCTCTCTCTCTCTCTCTCTCTCTCTCTATCTCTATCTCTCCCTCTCTCTCTCTCTGCCTTTCAAATTTAATTTTTTTAAAATACCTATGAATTATATTTAATGTTCAGCCATAAAAATTCCATTAAAATGAGCATGAATAAGCCTCTGAAATGTTAGTCATTCCAAGAAAAATATTGAGCATGTTGGTACATTTTAGAGAAAACATTGCACATACTTGTTGCTGTATTAACACAAACTGACTTTCCAACTGTTCCAATATAAATTTCTGTGCTTGACTTAGATTATCTTTATTTGCACGCAGTTGTTCCAAGTGCTAGAAAAAAAGAGAGGAATATACTCAAACTTGAATCTCAAAATGAAGATATGACTATCAGTGAAAACCCTATAACTCATAACCATGTGTACCAAAAGACAGTGATTTCTCACTTGAGTAACCTAGCCCAAAATGAAATTTTTAAAGATTCATCCTGCAAAACTAATTTTATGTGTTCTTTTTAGCTGTACTATGGTGGAATTAAATTTCAGAAAAGAATTATGTAACTTCAAATATGTTACAACAAAACTGCTTGAAACAGTGTTTCCAATAGAACCACTGAAACTGACCTCAATGGCCATCAACAGGGGGATTTGGTTAAATGATATAAAGGTGCCACTGGAAGCCTTAACTGGAATAATAAACAGACATACGAATAATCCCAATACACATTTTTAAATAAAACATTGGAGAAGGCTTTGCAAAGTTTGAGGAAAAAAGTGAATTAGAAGACAACACATATTTTCTACCAACAGAAATGGTTTATTTCATTCTGAATACATTTCTATTTAAACACAGACACACACACACACACACACAAATAATCTATGAGACAGGCATAATTGTTTTTATATGCAAAATATAATCTGGAAAAACAAAAATAGCTGGCCAGAGATAGCAACTAAAAGAAGCCTTTATCAAGTATTTCATATTATCTACTATTTCCATACCACAACCTCCCACCCAGAAGGCTAAGTTATGATTCCTATTATTCTGGAAAATGTAAGTCCATTTACTTATGTATATTTTAATTTAGTTGAACATCATTCCATTTAAGATTTAATATATATAAACTTATTTTTATTTTTTAACGATATATTTACTTATTTGAAAGGCAGAGTTACAAAGAGAAAAAGAGAGACAGAGAGAGAAATCCATCTGCTGGTTCACTCCCTTAATGGCTCAACAGCTGGAGTGGTGCGATCTGAAGCCAGGGAACTAGGAGATTTTTCAAGGTCACCCATGTGGGTACAGGGGCCCAATCACTTGGGCTATCTTCCACTGCTTTCCCAGGTGCATTAGCATGGAGCTGGACTGCAAGTAGAGCATTTGGGATTCAAAATGACATCTATGTGGGATACTGGCACCATAAATGGCAGCTTTACCCACTATGCTACTGCACTGGTCCCTAAAAAACTTTTTTAAAAGATTTATTTGAAAGGAAGGGTTACAGACTTAGAATAAGAAACACTGGTATCTTGTTGATTCAATATCCAGATTAGCACCAGCGCTGGGCCAGGCTGAAGCCAGGAACTAGAAGCTTCATTCAAGTCTCCATCTGGGTGGCAGGAACCCAAAGCACTTGGGCCATCTTGTACTGCTTTCCCAAGCACATTAGCAGAGAACTGAACTAGAAGTGGAGCAGCCAGGACTTCTGCTAGTGCTCAAATGAGATGCTGGAGTCACAAGCAGTGGCTTAACACACTGTAGCAGAACATCTGTACCAATACCCAAAATTTTAACATTATTACTATTGTTCCTTTGAAACTGAGGAAAGTACTGTCGAAGGAATATTTCATACCTGTAATTTCTGTGGTGTCAAACACCATGAATGACCTTGTTGCTGTACTGCATAACGTGAAACAGCTTGGTCACTATTCCAGTTATCAGAACCATTCTGAGGAAAATTTTGACAAATTAGGCATAGTTGTTAAATTATGTACACGTAGGACTCGTGCTTTTAAATAATTTTAAAGTCACTTAAAATATGCAATAATTTTGAGGCCGATAAAATTGAAAAAAAGAGAAAACATCTAAATTATGTCGCAAACAGCTAGCAAGGCTGTCCACTATAGGAAACACTCAATTTCAATGTTGGTAGAGAGGGATCGTAAAAACAGTTAAAATTATAACTGAACAAAATGATTTGATCAATATAAATGTACCCCTACCTTCCATTTTTAATATGATGCACAGATTACGGGTTACAAATATTGCTTCAAATCTCTGATGTCCACAAGCTTAAAACACAGGATAGAAATAACTTCAAAAGAGGTGTGGAGCTTTATTTTTGGCTAGGATATTTTTATATCTCTAAAGTATAAAAAATACCTTTCTTGAACTAGATGTTGGATTCCTCTTCACAGAACTGGACAGGTGTTCTAATTTGCTAAAAGTTATAATATATAGTGACAAAAAACTGCTATGGAATTGGTGTTTGAAGGAGGTAAATGCAAGTTCAGCATTTGAATCATGAGCTGTAATAGCCAAAAGGAGCACAGAACTAAGATAAAAGTAAGGTTGTACATAACTTAATTCATCGCTTCCAATGATGGAACTGTATAAGATGTATAATTTCCAAAGCTATGTGGACATCACTGATTGCAATTTCTGAAAATCAAAATCATATGAATTAATATAAATACCTAGTTTTTTCAAAAATTGTGTTTTACATTTAAGAAACCACTGCAGAATAGTCATTTAAGAAATCGCTTTCAACTCATGAGGTTTAAAACGTGTATCCCAAGTGTTTTTCCCTTACCAGAGTTTTGTTTTGATCTAAAATCCTCTTGCAATTAAATATAAAGTAACTTTTAAACTCAAGTGACTTACATCGTTTTAAAAGGCAATACTTCATTTGGGATAGTCAGTTTGATAACTATAGATTGGAAAGAACCTTTAAAGCTGGGCACCTACAGAAGATAACCCAACTTCTCACCTGCAATGCTGTGTTCATGGCACCCTGCCTGGAGGTAAGCTCTGCTGGGATTGGTAGGCTCCATGCCTCCTCAATACTAGGAAGTAATTTAGTTTTATTCTGTTGACTACCTTGTGGAAGGTTACACAACTGAGCCTAGGAAAAATTATGTAAAAAGCAAATTTAACACAAGCCTACTTGAGTAAGAGCAAGTCCAGTAAATCTTCCTCAAGGTTATAAGCATCTATTTTTATATAATAAATTCTAAGCTTGGGAACTCACATAGATGCTAAGCATAAAAAGGGCAACTGGAATATACCTGTGAGAATCAGAACAAAGCTAAGCTGTATTTGAGTTTTCTTAAGAATCTTTTCTTGATTTCAAGCAAGAGTGCAAAATTGTGTTTTCTTTAAAATGTGATGGCAAAAATTTTGATAGCACACTGAAAAATGTTCAACATATTCAAGGAAAATATATAAATTAATATGCACACCAAACTAAATGTGTAAAAGAACACATTTTAAATAAATCTTACATAAAATGATATGCAAATTATTTTCACAAAATATTACAAGGTATAGAAACAAGTCAAAATTAAACACACATACACAAACTGTGAAGCCACCTTTCTCCTGTCAATTATAATAGGGAAATATACATCTTTTAAAATACACTATTTGTAATTTTTACCTGCAAAAACTTAATTCTTGCTGCAAGTGTAGAGGTATTACTGCAACTTTTACTTCTAGTTGCATTTAAGTAGCATTTAATGGCATCTTGAGGTTGGTTGCAGGATTCATAAAGGGTACCTAGGTCCATCCAAGCTGCGGCATGCCCATGGTCCAATTGCACAGCACAAATATAGGCCTGCAAGGCATCCATTGGTTGATTTTGCTGTTGATAGAGCACACTGGAAAGAGAAATACAAAATAGATTGTCAAAGCTTACTGCTTAGTTTTATAGAAATATTACAAAGTGTAAATCTCTTGAAGTGACTGTGTATCAATTAGAATATTTTCATAGTCTTACCCTATTGAACACCATGTATCTGCACTTGCTTCTGATTTATCAATAGACTGCCTGTAAGATATGAAGGCATCCTGAACTTTCCCAATACTTGAGTAACACCTAAAAGGCAGAAAACATTTATAAATTAATAATTCCATTAATTCTTAAATTATTTCCTAAAATAAACTATAAATCAAAGACACAGGAAAGCTGAGTATTGTTATATGTATAGGTTTCACATATGTATAAATACATATGTGCTACCTCTACATTTTTTTTTAAGATTTTATTTATTGCAAAGGCAGAGCTACATAAAGAGAGAAAGAGGGACAAGAAGAGAAATCTCTCATCCACTGGTTTATTCACCAAATACCCACAATGATTGGGGCTGGGCCAGGCTAAACCCAGGAACCAAGAGCTTTTTCTAAGTCTCCCTTGTACAGGAGCTCAAGGAGTTCAGTCATGCTCTGCTGCTTTCCAAGGCTCATTAGCGGACAGCTGGATCAGAAATAGAGCAGCTGGCATTTGAACCAGTCCCCATAGGGAATACTGGCACTGTAGGATATGGCTTTAACCCACTGCTCCACAATGCCAGTCCTTGCATATTATTTTTAAAGAAGTTAAACGTTTAAAGAACTGTTTAATTGATTTAATTTTTCTTTTCTCCTCTAACAATCTCTAGAATAATCACTTTTTGGCATGTGTCTTAAGTGGCAGGAAAGGTAAACTAAATCTACTATAGAAAAAATAAATGTCAATATTTAGCTCTCTCTTTGTTTTTAGTCCTAGATATATATGATTTAGGAATTCCTTGTATGAAATTCTGAATGGTTCTAAGGAACTATTTGCAGAATTGCATTTATTAGACATTGTATGATAGAAATAAAAAAAACTCAATATTTTTACTGGCATAAGCATTCTAAGCTGATCACTATCTATCTATATTTACCCTCAAGTGTTTTTCTCCTTTGTGTATTCCAAACCTACAGATTAAAAAATAGAGGAAATATTTCATATTGATTTGAACAGTATTTATAAAAATTACTTGGCCTTCAAATAAAAATTTTTTAAATCTAGTCTGTAAACAATTGGAGGTTTTTTTCTAAATAAGGCAAGCAGCATAACAAAAGTGTTTTATATAAGCATTGTTAATAACATATAGCCTAAAGATAAATTTCAACAATCTGAAGGCAAATAAACACACTGATGCAGAATTATAGGGGAAAGTAATGAAAATGGAAGAAAGAAGATGAGAGGAAAATAACCTATGACTGATAAAGACTTGGTGACTTGATTTAGATACTGATAGGAAAGATAGTTCTGATTTTAACAATGGTTAATGAAAAAAATAGAATAATTGTCAAAAGAAAACCAACAGATGTGGCTAATTTCTGAAAGCGTATCATGAAACAGCTTTTTAAAAATGCAAATTTAGATGGTAGAAAAGGACGCTGATGATGTTCAATAAAAGGATCTAGATTGATAACTGAAATCTGAGGCAACTTAAAATTAGAGATCTTACTTTGGAATTCAACAAATGGGAAAGAAATCTGATGATGCACAGAAATAATAAACATTTGTGGATTGTGAAATGTAAGAAATACTATAAACAAGACAGAAAAGGCAATTTCAGGGCATGTATACAACACAATTTTAGGGAATAGGAGAATTCAGGAGAAAAGAGCAACAATTTAAAAAGGACAAACACTAAAAAATTATAAATATCAAAGAGAAAATATGTATTTTCCTTAAAACCAAATTCCAGATTATGAGATGCCATCTACTTAAATACTATAAGCAATAAGCCATATTTTTTAAGGCTAACATGTTCACATTCCATTTCTAATATCTTCAAATAGCCAGTATTGGGTGTTTGAATCCAGTCACCAAACAAGTGCCTTCTTTTTTTTTTTTTTTTTTTGATAGGCAGAGTGGACAGTGAGAGAGAGAAGAGACAGAGAGAAAGTTCTTCCTTTTGCCATTGGTTCACCCTCCAATGGCCGCCGCAGCTGGCGCACTGCGCTGATCCGATGGCAGGAGCCAGGTACTTATCCTGGTCTCCCATGGGGTGCCAAGGACTTGGGCCATCCTCCACTGTACTCCCTGGCCACAGCAGAGAGCTGGTCTGGAAGAGGGGCAACCGGGACAGAATCCGGCGCCCCGACTGGGACTAGAACCCGGTGCGCTGGCGCCGCAAGGCAGAGGATTAGCCTAGTGAGCCGCGGCGCCGGCCCAAACAAGTGCCTTCTAATACAACTAGCCTAGTGTATTAATGTTTTTGTTTTGTTTTATTTTTTTGTTTTTTTTTTTTAAGGTTTTATTTATTTATTTGAGAGGTAGAGTTATAGACAGTGAGAGGGAGAAAACAGAGAGAAAGGGCTTTCTTCCGTTAGTTCACTCCCCAAATGAACACAACAGTCAGAGCCGCCCCGATCTGAAGCCAGGAGCCAGGTGTTTCTTCCTGGTCTCCCACACAGGTGCAGGGGCCCAAGGACTTGGGCCATCTTCTACTGGTTTCCTGGGCCTTAGCAGAGAGATGGATCAGAAGAGAAGCAGCCAAGAATCAAACCAGCACCCATATGGGATGCCAGCAGTACAGACTGGACTTTAACTCGCTGCGTCACAGAGCTGACCCCACAAAATAATCTAATGTTAAAAGAAGTACATAATAAACCTAAATGATAGCTGTTGCTCTGACAGCAATTACTATCAAACACGGGGAAATCCCTGATTATTCTGGACTTGTCAGGTAGACATGATTAAGTTAATTCTTGATCCTTTCCAGACCTGACTAATCTAATTTTGTGTCACCAAAAGACTACTAGCAACAAATCTATTGTTACTTCCCCATTTCATTTTAATAGATATATCCAAATCAATGAACCAGCTAAATAGACAACACATTGCTGAATTCAGAGATAATACACAAATGTCTCACAAACATCACTTTCATTAAAAACCTAAGTGTCTAACTAATATCTAAAGTCTTTTTTGCTTTTTGAAAGGCAGGGTTATAGAAAGAGAAGAGAGAGACAGATCTTTAACTGGCTGGTTCACAATCCTCCTAGCCAGGCCTAAGCTAGGAGCCAGGACTTTCATCTAGGTCTCCTCAGTGGATGCAGGGGCCCAGGCACTTGGGCTATCCTCCACTATCTTCTCAGGTACATTAGTAGGGAGCTGGATTGGAAGTAGAGCAGGCAAGACCCAAACTGCTGCTCACAGGTGATGACAGAGTTGCAGGCAGCAGCTTAACATTCTACAGCACAACACAGGACCCACCTCTAAAATCTTCATGCAGAGACTTATTAAATAACTTCTGAAGTACTTTTTTTGCAAATTTAAAGACAATGGATAGGAGGAAAGTAAATTTTTTGTCCATCAAATAAAAATTTAAAGAGGACAGAAAAGTACATTGAAAATTTTGTGCAAAAGTTAAAACATAAAGTGTATCACAAAGCTTTAAAGTCAGATAACTGGGGGAAACTCTGTGAATATTACTGTCCTCACAGAATTACAAAAGTATGGTATTACTGAGAATATAAATTTAAATATGTTTTATTTTATCTTACTACATAAGAGTCTAACTATATTACAGTGCTACAATAAAACATATTCGCAACTTTATTTTGAACCAAAACAAAATATTGGCTCACATTTTTTAATCTATAGTAAAAAAATATTACAACTAAAACTAGAAGTTAATGTTTTCTGTTAATAAGCCTCTTTTATGCTCAATATAGTAAGAATACATTGTGTAAAAACCAATACTAATGGTGGTATTGCTAAACCTAAAGCATGCAGTTACTTTGTTTATCCTATTTAGTAACAGTGGGTTTACTCAAAGCACTTTCTGTGTAACTAAGATACAAAGAAAAGCTTTAATCATTAGTAATACTTTTGGTAGAGAACAAAGACCAATTCTGAATTCTCAGTATATATCAGAAACAACTCAAATAAAACTATTTTATCAACCAGAGAAGTTATGTGAAGATGCTGCAACAAACAGTAAATTCATATAATATGTAATTAAAAAGTAAATATTTTCTGAAGTAGGAAACATCCTAATAATGGTGTGTCTCATAGATACACTTTGCAAAATTTAAAAGAAAAAATAGGGGTTGGTGGTGTGGCATAGCAGGTAAAGCCACCACCTGCAGTAACAGCATCCCTTATGGGCACCAGTTCAAGTCCCAGCTGCTCCACTTCTGATCCAGCTCTCTGCTATGGCCTGGGAAAGCAGTGGAAGATGGCTCACGTCCTTGGGCTCCTGTACTTGTGCCGGAGACCTGGAAGAAGCTCCTGGCTCCTGGCTCCTGGCTTCAGATCTGTGCAGCTGCAGCAGTTGTGGCTGTGAACCAGCAAAAAAGGAGTGAACCAGCAGACAGAAAACCTTTCTCTCTCTCTCTGTGCCTCTCATTCTCTCTCTGTGTAACTCTGACTTTCAAATAAATAAATAAATCTTTAAAAAACAAAAATAACATAATGTCCAAAAAATATAAAACAAATTTGAGCATGACTACATGACAAACTTACTGAACAGTAACTATGCTATACAAAAATTAATAGGGTAAATGAAAAATTAAAACACATTAAGAAAGTTAAGATTATAACTTTGTATAAAGGTACCTGTCAGATTTAATTCTACCATTCAATAAAGGAAATGAAAATTGAGATGTTGAGCAGTTTAAGTGGACTTCATTGTGGCTGATGCTGTGGCACAGTGGGTTAAAGCCCCAGTCTGCAGCACTGCCATCCCATATGGGTACCAGCTGGGCTCATATGGCTGCTCCTCTACTGACTCAACTCTCTGCTATGATCTGGGAGAGCAGTAGAAGATGGCCCAAGTCCTCGGGCCCCTGAACCCACGTGAGAGACCTGGAAGAAGCTCCTGGCTCCTGGCTTCGGATCAGCTCAGCTCTAGCCATTGCAGTCACTTGGGAAGTGAACCAGAGAAATGGAAAACTCTTTCTGGCTCTACATCTCTCTGTAACTCTTTCAAATAAATAAAAAATAATTCTTAAAAAAATGGACTTTATTAGCCGGCGCCGCGGCTCACTAGGCTAATCCTCCGCCTAGCGGCGCCGGCACACCAGGTTCTAGTCCCGGTCAGGGTGCCGGATTCTGTCCCGGTTGCTCCTCTTCCAGGCCAGCCCTCTGCTTTGGCCAGGGAATGCAGTGGAGGATGGCCCAGGTGCTTGGGCCCTGCACCCCATGGGAGACCAGGAAAAGCACCTGGCTCCTGGCTCCTGCCATCGGATCAGCGCAGTGCGCCGGCTGCAGCGCGCCAGCCGCGGCGGCCATTGGAGGGTGAACCAACGGCAAAGGAAGATTTTTCTCTCTGTCTCTTCTCTCTCTCACTGTCCACTCTGCCTGTCAAAAAAAAAAAAAATGGACTTTATTTAAAGACTTCCACAAATTAATGGCAAAACCAGGAGTAAGTCTAGTGATTTTCTCACCATGCTAAACTACACTCTGGTGATTATGAACTAAACATATGCACTAAAACAAAAATAAATACAAGCATATATTATAAACTATCACAAGACATATCATATACAAGTATGATCCAGAAAATCAACATTTGAATAAAGAAAGTATGGAGGAAAAATTCTGGATTACAAAACTGTTCTGGCCGGTGCCATGGCTCACTAGGTTAATCCTCCGCCTTGCGGCGCCAGCACACTAGGTTCTAGTCCTGGTCGGGGCACCGGATTCTGTACCGGTTGCCCCTCTTCCAGGCCAGCTCTCTGCTGTGGCCAGGGAGTGCAGTGGAGGATGGCCCAAGTGCTTGGGTCCTACACCCCATGGGAGACCAGGATAAGTACCTGACTCCTGCCATCAGATCAGCGTGGTGCACCGGCTGCAGTGCGCCAGCCACGGCGGCCATTGGAGGGTGACCAACGGCAAATGGAAGACCTTTCTCTCTGTCTCTCTCTCTTACTGTCCACTCTGCCTGTCAAAAAATAAAAATAAATAAATAAATAAATATTCTTTAAATTCCTTTCAATTCTCCTTAAATCCATTTTCTTTTTTAAATTTGATGCCCGGTGGAACTGTAATTTTTAAGATGTATGATTAATAGAAATATCTCTGTGTGAATGTACAAAATCTAGCTAAAATTAATATAGCAAAACTGTGTAAATTACAGATAGCTATCAGGTAAAAAAAAGAAAATGTCAGAAATTATATGATGCACAATAAATGACTGACTATCATTTAATAAAGCTCTTTACTTCTAAAGTGAAGTAATTCTAGACAAAAAAAATGTGAAAATAAAATTTTAAAATAATATCTCAAAAAAGGTATCAAATTCAGGAATTTATTCCCTAGGAATCATCACTATAAAGTTGTGGTATTTAAAATAGTATCAGGGCCAACACTGTAGCATAGCGGGTAAAGTCACTACCTGCAGTGCCAGCATCCCATATGGGCTTGGGTTTGAATTCTAGCTGATCCACTTCTGATCCAGCTCTCTGCTATGGCCTGGGAAACCAGTAGAAGATGGTCCAAGTCCTTGGGCCCCTGCACCTCTGTGGGAGACTTGGAAGAAGAACCTGGCTTCTAGCTTTGGAACAGTGCAGCTGCGGCGTTTGTGACCAGCTGGGGAGTGAACCAGCGGATGGAAAACCTCTTTCCCTCTCTCTGCGTAACTCGGACTTTCAAATAAATAACTAAATCTTTAAAAAATAAAAAAATTTAAAAAATAAAATAAAAGTGAATGACCATATTGCACTGTGAAAACTAACATTTTACAATGTAAATAAACTCTAGGAAATACAAGGGTCTAGTCTGACCTTCCAAGGAAATACCAAGATTGACCAGAATTAGGATCTGCTTCCAGTGACTTCTGAAGATACTGAATAGCATAGCTCTCCTTGGCAGCTTTGTCCTCTACCAGATCCATATTATGATGCATCCAACCTACAGGAGAAAACAAAATATATAAATTTACTCACAAATCAGCTACTTTTCTAGTTTCAAGAATTTTATGAAGGAAACAAAGATATCAAAAAGCTGTTTCAATAATTTATTCAGTTATTTTAAATCACATTATGTCTCAAACTAAAAACTGTAAAACATGGCTGTAAAAAACTTATTTTATATAACAATACTGATTCAAAGTTATCAAATACTTGAAAGACCAGAGAAAATTTTATAAAATTCAAGGCAATGGGTAACAAAAAGATTACAAACCATAAAGTTCTCTTCCAAAATTTAATTTCAGAAAAACCCAGGTATTAAATGAAACATTTTTCTTCAAAAATTATCATGCACCATGAGATATGCAATTATTCTGGCATTTATTTCCAAAGAATAAATAAAAACCTATATAAACAACACAATCAATTCTTTTATGTTAAATTTCTTTAAACTTCAGAAAGACTAAACACCTACTGACACTGGTTACTTACATTAACATCCTAAATACAATGATACATAATACCAAATATTAAAAGTGATCAACACAATCTTTTAAGCTATCTATAATTGGAAGATTGCTAAGTGAAAGGCAGGTTTCAAACAGGAATAAAGATGAGAAGACTTTTAATAGATTTAAACTACTACATAGGCAAATAAAATAATACATCACAAGGTACTGTATAATAACTCATCAAGAAATAACAATTGTTTTTAGCTACTAAATTGAAGTGCATAAAATTATTTTTGCAAAAATAATGCCTAAAGAAAACTGCATAATTAATTTACAATTACTAATTATTATTATTAATTATTATTAATTTGGTATTTTTTGAAACCTCTTTTTTCTTATTTGAAAAGCTGAGTTTACAAAAAGAAATTTTCAATCTGCTGGTTCACCCATAGTCAAACAGCTGGGGCTGGCCCAGCCAAAGCCAAGAGTCAAAAACTACTGGGTCGCCCACAGAGTTGCAGAGACCAAAGAATTGGACCAAGAATCTTCCATTGCTGTAGTAGGGAGCTCCATTAGCAGGGAGCTCCATTGGTAGTGCAGCAGCAAGGACTCAAATCAATGCACATGGGATTCCAGCAGTTTCTTATCTGCTGCACCACAATTCCAGCCCAGAAAATTTGTATTGATTTCACAATAAAAAACATAAACATTGAAGCAAAAAACAAATAAACTCCAATTCAAATATCAAATGGTACAGAAAGGATGAGGAAAAACAAAATTAAGTTTTTATAGAAAACATTTTCAAGGAATGATAACATATGGTTTCATGTTATCTTTGAAAGCTAGATTCTTTTTTCTCCAATAGAAAAATGTTAACAGCCTTGCTGGAAAAATTCAAAATCAGATGTTCTATAATTCTTAAATGAAATACTTCTATTAAGCATAATATCAATCAAATTATTAAAAAAAAGTTCAGTATCTAACCAACAGCTATGTGAATGATCTTAAAAAAGCCTTATTAAATGTCAAGGGCATTAAGTATTCAAGCTTCCTATATCTGTGGGCCAGAATTAGTAAAATTGAGAAATTAAACTATTATCTGTGGGGCCAGCACTGTGTCACAGTGCTCTTCTACCTGCAGTGCCAGCATCCCATAGAAGTGCTAGTTCAAGACGTGGTTCCTCCACTTCCTCCACTTCTGTTCCAGTTCTCTGCTGATGGCCTGGGAAGGCAGTGGAAGATGGCACAAGTCACTGGGTCCCTGAACCCACTTGAAAGAAGAAGCTACTGGCTTCTGATGGGCCCAGCTCCAGTTATTGTGGCCATTTAGGGGCTGAAACAGTGCCTGAAGATCTCTATCTCTGTCTCTCCTTGTCTCTGTAACTCTACCTCTCAAATAAATAAATATTTAAAAAGTGTTAGCTGCCTTCAAGAATTATATTTAGATGGATGGTGGGATGGACAGCACTTGACAGAGGTGTAATTATAGCAGAGCAAAACAAATGAAGAATGGGGAAGCCAACATTTTAAGTACCCATTTGGGATTCTCTCATTTGATAAAAACATGCCACTCCAGTACCAGATACTTTCCTTCTGATCCAGCTTCCTGCTAATTCTCCCTATCAGGCAATAGATTAAGAGTCAAGCATTTGGGTCCCTGCCATCCATGTGGAGAACTACACTGCTTTCAATATGGTCTATTCTGAGCAGGTTCAGGCATTTGCAGAGTAACCAGCAATGGAGGAATGTCTCTTTCTCTTCTTCTCTTGCTACTCTGCTTTCAAGTACATGAAAATCAACCTTTTTTTTTTTTTTAAGATTTTTTGAATTTAATTGAGAGTTAGAGTTAGAGACAGAGAGAGAGAGAGAGAGGTAGAGACACAGAGAAAGATCTTGCATCCAATAGTTCACAGGGGACCAATCACCTGGGCAATCTACTACTGTTTTTCCAGGCCACAGCAGAGACCTGGATGAGAAGCAGCAAGGATATAAACTAGTGTCCATATGGAATGCCGATGAGGCTTAACCTACTATACTATAGCACTAGCACTGATAAACGTTACCTTAAAGAAGGAAAAGGAATATGTATATAAGAAGTATTTACTACAAGTATCCCTTTTCATTTTAATCTCAAAATAATACATGTGACATTAAAGTACACAGATTTCTAAGTGAACATAGACTTACAAGGCAAAGGATAAAAATTATTCCCCCAATGAAAGCTTCTTGAAATCAATTAAATGTATAATAAAAGGTAAGTTTTTATGTACCTAACTGTTGTAATACAGTCGCTTTTACTCGCGCAGGAAGGTTTTCTGTCTGTAAAAGTTGTTCATATGCTTCTTTTGCAGTTTCATACTTTTTCTAAAGAGTAGAGAGAAAAAGATATTTATAGAGAAAAATGATAAATCTTCAAGGAGAATCACTCTTGATCTCATCAACACATAAGTGGCTAAAATCTAATCAATAAAAGTAAAACAATGCACAATCACCTCTTCTGTATCAAAGACTACTTTCCAGGACTCCTACGGATCACGGATTCCAAAATTCACAGGCACTGAAGTTGGTTACTCAATGGTACAAGACTGACTGCAGTTTTAACAACTAGCTAGTTTAAAAGAATTTACATAAAAAAGATTCATAAGTTTTAAAATACTGTGAAAAAATCTAAAATAAAAGGTGCTAATTTAATAATCATATTTTGTTGTTAAATCTACATCTAATATAACTAACATCAAATATAAAAACATGTCATTAAAGTACAGCTCTTAAACAAATCTATTGAGTCTATAAAGTTACAAGGAAAACAATTTTAAAATTCACACTATTTAGTTACTTTCACAAAGCTACAAAGGTAAACTACCTGAGAAAGCATTATTAAAGCAGAAACAGTTTCAAACGTAAGGATAACTTATTAAACAACAAAGTAACTGTTACTATCTTTCACAAAGTCTATCTTAAGCACAAAAGTACTTAAAATTTTAAATAGCTTGTGTTCCAAGAAAATAACAAAGTACTGCAAAGATTCAAGGGAAATGTGATTAAAAATAAATCATAGGGTCAACATTGTGACATAGCAGGTTAAGCTGCTGCCTGCAAGGCCAGCATCCTACATGAGTACTGGTTCCTGTCCCAGCTGCTCTACTTCTAATCTAGGTCCCTGCTAAAGTACCTGGAAAAGCACAGAAGATGGTAAAATGAAACCCCTATAATGTAAAAGCAAGACCCAGACTCTTTACTATCTCCTTTAGTACGAGATGTTCTTCCCTGTCCTTTATCTAAAGGAATTCACTGACTTGAGTGATACAGTTGGCCTTAAAAGGTTCTAATTACCTGACTCAAGGTGTCACTTTTTTATCATTTACATAAGAACTCTGATGGCCAGTATTGTCTGAAGGGTTTGCTTAAGAGAATTCAAGGTTCCAGCAGAATTCAACTGCCACCTTCATGTAATCTCCAGACTACTGGCAGCCCACCTGGTCACCAAAGATTCCCTGAAAGCTGCGGCATCACTGACCAATCAAAGAAAGGTCATGAGCAACACTGACCAACCAGGAACTTGGACATGAACGGATCACCCACCTCTCAGCCCCAATTTCAATCAATAAGAAATAAAGTCTTTTTTTACATTAACCTGACTCTAAAAATTGAGATCTAGTAATGACATAAAAGGCTTATGAAGCATGAAGTACGGTACATAAAAGTACAATACATAAAAATTTTTAATGGAACAAACAAAGTTTCAGGGGTTTTAAATGCAGTATAAATAATCACTTCTGGTAATGCAGAAAAACAGTAACCTAATGAAGGCATCATCTTTTCTCTTCTTTTATATTTTTATATAACAAGAACCAACAACTGATATTCTGAATTACCTGTGACTAGTCTGGTGAACAGTAACATTTACAATAAGAATTCCAAGGGCCTACTGAGAAAAGCTCATTAGGAACAGTAGATTTTTGACCCAGATAATAGAGGAGGGTCCACTCAACTAACACTGAGTTCAGCTGCCAACAGGTCTCCAGATGGCTGAGGCCACGGACTTCACTGGATGAGTCTAATGAACCTTCAACTTCAAAATTCTGTCAAAAAATGAATTACAATTTCCTTAACTTTTAAAGTATTCTGCCAGCGCCACGGCTCACTAGGCTAATCCTCCGCCTTGCGGCGCTGGCACACCAGGTTCTAGTCCCGGTCGGGGCGCCGGATTCTGTCCTGGTTGCCCCTCTTCCAGGCCAGCTCTCTGCTGTGGCCAGGGAGTGCAGTGGAGGATGGCCCAGGTGCTTGGGCCCTGCACCCCATGGGAGACCAGGAAAAGCACCTGGCTCCTGCCATCGGATCAGCACGGTGCGCCGGCCACAGTGCGCCAACCACGATGGCCATTGGAGGGTGACCAACGGCAAATGGAAGACCTTTCTCTCTGTCTCTCTCACTGTCCACTCTGCCTGGCCAAAAAAAAAAATGGAATAAAGTTCTGAGTCATGACAAAATACAAATGAAACTTAAACTTCTAACGCTAATTCTAAAAATAAGAGGGCAAATACCATATGATTTACTTACATGAGGGATTTAGAAAAGGTAAATCTAAAGACAGAGATAGAACAATGGTTTCCAGGAGGTGGGGTAGTACAGAAAACATGAAACTGATGCTTAACTGAAAATAAATTTTCTACTTATGGTAATGAAAAATTATTAGAAAAACTGGTAATAATTGCACTACGGTTTGCCCTTCACATAATGGTATATTTAAAGATGGATAACTTCTCAATAAGTATATTCTACAATAGATTTTTAATGGAGAAAAAAAGATAAAAACCATAAAATACAATAGATATATTAAGCTACTTTACAAATGATTTAAATAGAAGCCAGCTCCATAGTAAAGCAGGATAAGCCATCACTTTGAACACAATCACCCACTATTGCAGTGCCACTTGGTGGCCCATTAACTCTCCTGTGTACCAGCTTCTTATTATGCATTTAGGAAGGCACTAAAAGATGACAAAAGTAACTGAGTTCCTGTAAACTATGTGAGAGAACCAGACAGAATTCCCAGCTATTGGCTTCACTCTGGGCCAGGCCCAGTTATTACAGACATTGCTGAGAGAGAAAACACATGAAGATTTTTCTCCATGCCTCTCCCCTCCTCTTTATCACTCTTTCAAATAATTTTTAAAAGAAACATTTAAGGTCTGGCAATGTAATGTAGCAGGTTGTAGCCTATAACTGTGTCCTGGCTGTTCCACTTCAAATCCAGCTACCTGTTAATGGCCTAGGGAAAGCAGCAGGAGATGGTTTATGTCCCTGCCATGCATATGGGTGCCCAAAATGACGCTCTTAGTTCCTGGCTTTCTCCTGGCCCAGCCTGGAGGTTGCAGCCATCAAGGCAACAAACCAGCAAATGGCATCTTTTTATCACCAAGCATTCCTTAATTCCTAGTGCTAAAAGTGCACCTTGTGGCCAGCGCCGTGGCTCCATCGGCTAATCCTCCACCTTGCAGCACCGGCACACCGGGTTCTAGTCCTGGTTGGGGCACCAGATTCTGTCCCGGTTGCCCCTCTTCCAGGCCAGCTCTCTGCTGTGGCCAGGGAGTGCAGTGGAGGATGGCCCAGGACCTTGGGCCCTGCACCCCATGGGAGACCAGAATAAGCACCTGACTCCTGCCTTTGGATCAGCCCAGTGTGCCGGCCACAGTGCGCTGGCCGCCGGCAGCCATTGGAGGGTGAACCAATGGCAAAGGAAGACCTTTCTCTCTGTCTCTCTCACTGTCCACTCTGCCTGTCAAAAAAAAAAAAAAAAAAAAAAAGAGAGAGAGAGAGCATCTTGTGCGCAATCCTAGAATCAGTTATTTCCTAAAGAATCCCAGTTTCTATGTTAAAGACAAATATCTGATTAGTAAGTTTGCTCAATTATATTGTCATGGGCCTATGCTTTGAATTCTACTTAGCAATACAGTAGAGATATATTTGACAATCAATATGTGCATATATATATATATATATATATATATATAGACAGATTTATTTATTTATTTATAATCTACCTATGTGAAGATATTTTAAATTAATCAAAGCATGGATGTTACTGATATTATAACCCATTACCCAAGAATCACTCTTGCATTTGCCAATTGCTTATCTGTATTCTCAGACAACACAGGGAGTTAGGGGCTGGAGCTGTGGCACGGCAGGTTAAAGTCCTGGTCTGAAGCACTGGCATCCCATATGGGTGCCGGTTCTATTCCTGGCTGCTTCTCTTCCAATCCAGCTCTCTGCAATGGCTTGGGATAACAGTAGAAGACGGCCCAAGTCCTTGGGCCACTGCACCCACATGGAAGACCCAGAGCAAGCTACTGGCTGCTTGGCTTTTGATCAGCACCACTCGGGCTGTTGAGGCCATCTGGGGAGTGAATCAGGCGATTGAAGAACTCTCTCTCTGACTCCATCTCTCTCTGTAATTCTGCCTTTCAAGTAAATAAAATAAATCTTTAAATAAAAAAAGGAGTTAATTGGCTTCTACATCTACTGTCCATTTTAATATTTGTACAGCTTCAGGATTCTCAAGTGGAAAATTTGATATTAGACAAGATTAGAAATGTTCAGGGGGGTATGGCTGCAGAACATTCATGATAAAAACTCTACAACTAGCAGCATACTTCTTAGGTAGAGGATTCTTTTTTGTTTTTAAGTTAGTCTTCATTTCCAAAGATCACAATCTTTTCTGATCCACCTGCTTCAAAGGGATAATATGATTTATTTATAGTATAAATCATTTTGGTACAGCTGTTTGGGACATTCAGGAATATCCTCACATCATAATTGTTTTTTACTTTATATATGTGAATAGTTGTTAACCTAAGTATATTTAAAAAGTATATAATACTCTTGTACTGGCCATTTTGTATATCAGGATGCATTTATATATCATCCTTGTTGATACATTGGTTCCTAGCTCATTTCTTTGTTTATTTACTAATATTTAATACTGTATATCACAGTATTATACATTACTTATTGAAAGATATTTTGATGGCTATCAGTATTTGAAACTGATCTTTAAAACTGTTATAAGAATTCACATTAAGTGGTTAGCATTGTGGTGTAGCAGGTAAAGCTGCCACCTGCAATACAGGCATCACATGTTCATTATTAAAGTTTATGTCCTGGCTGCTCTGTTTCCAATCCAGCTCCCTGCTAAAGGCCAGGGAAAGGCAGTGGGAGATGGCCCAAGTGTTTGAGCCCTTGCTACCCAGGTAGGAGAACCTAAGAAACTCCTGGCTCCTGGGTTCAGCCTGGCCAACTTACGCCTGCTGCAGCCAACTGGAAAATGAACCAGTAGACAGAAGATCCCTCTCTCTCCTTCTCTCTCTGTTACTCTGATTAACAAATAAAAAAATAAATCTTTAAAATAATTCACCTGTGAGTAATTGTTAAGAAAAAGGTTTTAAAATCAGTGGGAAAAATTATGTAGAAGAAGAACTATTAGGTAATATAGAAAATCTATCTTTAGTTCTATAAAAAACCACCAACTTTCTTTCAAAATTACTAAATTATTAATAACCACAGGCAATGAATGAAAATTTACAGCGCTCTGAAACTTACCAAACAGTATTGGTGAAGTTTCAAATTTTAGACTTTCTAATTGGTGTGCATAAATGACACTATGTCATTTTTATTTTAATCTTAACTTACTAAATAACAAATGATATGTGTATTTCATATATTTGAATGCAAACAGACTTTTTCATTCAGTATGTATAGTGATAGATGTTTTCCTCTACTAAGACACTATCGGAACTCATAGAAGAGTTTGGCAAAGTAGCAGGATACAAAATCAATGCACAAAAATCAATAGCCTTTGTATATACAGGCAATGCCACAGCTGAGGAAGAACTTCTAAGACCAATCCCATTCACAATAGCTACAAAAACATTCAAATACCTTGGAATAAACTTAACCAAGGATGTTAAAGATCTCTACGATGAAAATTACAGAACCTTAAAGAAAGAAATAGAAGAGGATAAAAGAAATGGAAAAATGTTCGATGCTCATGGATTGGAAGAATCAACATCATCAAAATGTCCATTCTCCCAAAAGCAATTTATAGATTCAGTGAGAAACCTATCAAGATACCAAAGACAATCTTCTCCTATCTAGAAAAAATGATGCTAAAGTTCATATGGAGACGCAGGAAACCTCAAATAGCTAAAGCAATCCTGTACAACAAAAACAAAGCCGGAAGCATCACAATACCAGATTTCAGGGCAAACTAGAGGGCAGTAATAATCAAAACAGCATGGTCCTGGTACAGAAACAGATGAACAGACCAATGGAACAGAAGAGAAACACCAGAAAACAATCCAAACATCTACAGCCAACTTATATTTGATCAAGGATCTAAAACCATTCCCTGGAGTAAGGACTGTCTTTTCAATAAATGGTGCTGGGAAAACTGGATTTCAACATGCAGAATCATCAAGCAAGACCCTACCTTACACCTTACACAAAAATCCACTAAACGTGGATTAAAGACCTAAATCTACGACCTGACACCATTAAGTTATTAGAGAACATTGGAGAAACCCTGCAAGATATTGGCACAGGCAAAGAGTTCCTGGAAAAGACCCTGGAGGTGCAGGCAGTCAAAGCCAAAATTAACATTTGGGATTGCATCAAATGGAGAAGTTGCTGTACTGCAAAACAGTCAGTAGAGTGAAGAAGCAACCAACAGAATAGGAAAAAATATTCGCAAACTATGCAACAGATAAAGGGTTAATAACCAGAATCTACAAAGAGATCAAGAAACTCCACAAAAACAAAACAAACAACCCACTTAAGAGATGACCCAATGACCTCAATAGACATTTTTCAAAAGAAGAAATCCAAATGGCCAACAGGCACATGAAAAATGTTCAAGATCACTAGCAATCAGGGAAATGCAAATCAAAACCACAATGAGGTTCCACCTCACCCCAGTTAGAATGGCTCACATAACAGAAATCTACCAACAACAGATGCTGGCGAGGATGTGGGGAAAAAGGGACACTAACCCACTGTTGGTGGGAATGCAAACTGGTCAAGCCACTATGGAAGTCAGTCTGGAGATTCCTCAGAAACCTGAAGATAACCCTACCGTTCAACCCAGCCATCCCACTCCTTGGAATTTACCCAAAGGAAACTAAATTGGGAACCAAAAAGCGGCCTACACCTTAATGTTTATTGCAGCTCAATTCACAATAGCCTAGACCTGGAATCAACCTAAATGCCCATCAACAGTAGATTGGTAAAGAAATTATGTGATATGTACTCTATAGAATATTACACAGGAGTCAAAAACAATGAAATCCAGTCATTTGCAACAAAATGGACGAATCTGGAAAACATTATGCTGAGTGAAATAAGCCAGTCCCAAAGGGACAAATACCATATGTTCTCCCTGATCGGTGACAACTAACCGAGCACCAAAAGGAAACCTTTTAAAGTGAAATGAACACTATGAGAAACAATCACTTGATCAGCCCTTGCTCTGACTATTGATGAACAACTTAATGCATTATCCACTTAGTATTTTTTTTGTTTGTTCTACTTAATACTATTGGTTGAATTCTGTAATTAATACACAGTTATTCTTAAGTGTTGAAACTTAACTGAAAAGTGATCACTGTTAAATGTAAGAGTGGGAATAAGAGAGAGAAGAGATGTGCAATTCGGGACATGCTCAAGCTGACTTACCTCAAACGGTAGAGTTAGAAACATACCAGGGGACTCCAATTCAATCCCATCAAGGTGGCATGTCCTGTTAGGAAACTGGAGCACATGGCCCAGCTACCTGAGCCAGGCTCCACCCCCATCCTAATGGGATTCGCTGCTCCTGCTTCCCTGCCCGCCCTCAGACAAAGTTTTAAAAGGGCCTATTCCTGCACACCTGCTCTCTTGGCCCCTTCTCTCCTGCTCTCTCAGTTCCTCTCTCTAGCCTCCTCCTCTGGGCTCTTGGCTCTGCTCTCCTCTCTCCTCTTCTCTGCTCTATCTTCTCTCCTTGCAAGCTCCTCTCCTCTCTGTTTCTCTCTTATATTCTCCATCTCCCTTTTTTCCTTCACCACCCCTTCACTCCAGTCTATAGGGTATTCCTCAATAAACCCTTTCCCTTATTCCGGTGTCCAGTGTGCTTTGCAACGGCGAACATTAAGATATAACATGTACCAATGCCACCTCACTAGTCCAAGTGATCAATTTCTGTTCACAATTGATCATAATGATAGGAATAAGAGTCAAAGGGATCACATAAACAAGACTTGTGTCTGAAAATACTAACCAATAGAATAAAAAAGGGAGAGAATGATCCAACATGGGAAGCGAGATACACAGCAGACGATTAGAATGGCAGATGTCCTAAACAGCACTCTGGCCTAAGAATCAGCCCTTAAGGCATTCAGATATGGCTGAAGAGCCCATGAGAGTATTACAGGCATGGAATGCCAAGACACTTTGGGGAAAAAAAAAGGACCTAAATGAAAGATCTCCGTGAGTGAGATCCCAGTGGAAAGAACAGGTCATCAAAGAAGAAGGTAACTTTCTCTGAAGGGAGGAGAGAACTTCCACTTTGACCATGACCTTGTCTAAATATGATCAGAGTCAGTAAACTCAAAAGGCTTCCATAGCCTTGGCAACTCATGACAAGAGCCTAGGGTGATTACTGACACCATAAACAAGAGTGTCAAACTGTTAAGTCAACAACAGGAGTCACTGTGCACTTACTCCTCATGTAGGATCTCTGTCCTTAATGTGCTGTACATTGAGATTTAATGCTATAACTAGTACTCAAACAGTATTTTTCACTTTGTGTTTCTATGTGGGTGCAAACTGTTGAAATCTTTACTTAATATATGCTAAACTGATCTTCTGCATATAAAAAAAATGTATATCCTTCTGTTTTTGGGTAGAGTAGGAATCTTAAGAAAATACAGAATATATAAAAAGGGTAACATATGCAAAAAGGGGCTTTTTCCAGAGTTGCAATTTTGATTTAATATTTAAGAAACAATCACTTAGTGAGGTTGGTTGATGGTGATGTTTTTGGTTTTTTTTGTTGTTGTTGTTGTTGTTGTTGTTTTTAGGAGGTCCATGTTAATTCAGGTACTTCTTTTTTTTTTTTTTTTTTTGATGGTGATGTTAATCTTCTATTTTTTTAAATAATTTTCTGTCTACCTAAGCTATTAACTGAGAGGAGTGTTGAAATATCTAATTTTTATTTGCAGTTTTCTATTTTTCTCTTCTGTAAGTTTTTCTTCATGTACTCTGAAAATCTGTTTTTGGTGCATACATAAGATTCTTATGTTTCTTTGATGGACTGACATCTTTATCATTATGAAATGTCTTTTCTGTATCATTTACTGTTTCTTAAAATCTAATCTACGTGATCTCATTGTAGCCAATCCTACTTTCCTTTGATTAGTGTCTTAATGATGTGTCTCTTTCCACCCTTTTTTCAATAATTGCATCGGAACCTTTGTAAGCTAAGTTGATTTCTCATAGATAGCTTACAGTCGGATTTTCTTATCTAATTTATAATCTCTACTAGTACAACAGATCATGTGTATTTAATGTAATTATTTTATACTTGGGTTTAAATCTATTATTTGGCTTTTTGTATAAGTTTTTAAAGTTTTTTCTATCCTTTTTTCGATTAAGTGAACTATTTACGGCAACATTTGATATGTTTTATTGCCCACCATTCAAATTTCATAGTTTTGTTTAATTTCTTTGTTATTGCTTTGGGGTTTACAATGCACATATTTAACTTAATCATACAGTAGCTTACAACCATGCAATTTCATTTCCTCTCCAATTCTTTTGTTTTTGTTGTGTTGTATTTTACATCTATGTATATTGCAAATCCTATAATATCTTGTTATTCTTTTACTGTAAGCAATAAAGAGCTGTATAAATGAATAAATATGACACTCTATTGGCCCAATAAAAAAAAGTTAGATGTTTACAATATTAAAGATTTTTGTTACTATTGCAGAGCTTTAAAATATTTTTATAACATAAAATCCTTTGTTCAATATGTAGCTTCTAATATACTTTCTAAGTCTGTGGTTTGTCTTTTCATTCTGGAACAGTGTTATGAGAGCAAAAAAAGTCTATTGATATTTAAATAGAATATCAATTATTTTTCTTATAAAGATAGTAGAAAACGTTATACATGAAAATTAGCCATCAAACCCAAGTTTATGAGCTTGTTCTTTTTTTAAAAGCTGGTTCACTCCCTGCAATGGCCAAGGCTGGACTGGACCAAAGCCAGGAGCTATGAGTTTCATCTAGGTTTCCTACATGGGTGCAAAGACCCATCTACTAGAACAATCTTCTACTACTTTTCCTGGACCATTAACAAGGAGCTGGATTGAAAGTGGAGCAGTCATCTGGATATGGCTGAAAAGCCCATGAGAGCATTTTAGGCATGGAAAGCCAAGACACTGAAGCAAAATATATTCTACATGAAAGATCTCTGTGAGTGAGACCTCAGTGGAAAGAAGGGACCATCAAAGAAGGATGTACTGTTCTCTGAAGGGAGGAGAAAATTTCTACTGTCCTTACAGCCCTGTCTGAATACTGACAGAGTTTGAGTTCACAAAAGGCTTCCAGAGCATTGGATGCTCATGAAGGCAAGAGCATGATTACTGACATCATAAATAAGAGTGTCAATTGTTAAATCAACAACAGGAGTCACTGTGAACTTACTCTCCATGTAGGACCTCTGTCTTTAATGAGTTGAACTATGAGAATTAACTGCAAAACTTATTCTCAGAAAGTACTTTATATGTTGTGTGTGTTTGTGTGTGTGTGCATGCAAACTGTTGAAATCTTTACTTAGTATAGAGTTGGTCTTCGATACATAAAATTAATTTAAAAAGAATCATAATGAAGAAAGGGATGAGAGAGGGAGTAGGAGGTGAGACAGGAGTGGGGGTGGATGGATGGGTATAGGCAGAAAAGTTATACCTATGCAATCATTAAATAAAAGCTTTAATAAAAAATAAACAAAACTAATGGAACACATGTTAGCAGTAATAAATGCATCACTTCCAAAATATCATATCTGAAATTCTTCAAATGACACTGAGAAATGGTCATGTTTATTAGCCAAAAGCTATTACATTTTGTAAACTTGAATTCAAGAACAATATATGAAAGGATATGAAATTTTCTATAGGCTTAATGTGTAAAATATCTGGCTCATTAAACTATTAACTGTCTGATCAAGAAAAAAGAATACCCTGGACTCTGAACATATAAAAAAAACCACATTGTGTGTTGTTAAGGAGATTAAAAAAGCCATTGATTAAAAAAGGAAGACTGGACTCTGATACAAACTACTGCTTTTATGCAAAAATTATTTTACTCTTTTGAGAAAACTTATGCCTGACTTCAGGCAACATCATTATTTAGTCTCCCATCAGCTTAGTATTGCTAGCAACAAGCAAATTTTATGATTTATCAACATGTTTAAGCATTTGTAAATTATAAAGTATAAAGTACAGTAAGTGCAAATCAATTGAAACAGAAAAACATAAAAAAGAGAGAAGTCAAGACAAACCCATGCTCACGTGGGAACCTGGCTCACAAGTGGTGGCCTATCCTTTATACCACAATGCTGACCCCAGAAAAGCTTTAAAATTATAATAATAGGGGCCAGTGCTGTGGTATAGCAGGTAAAGCCATTGCCTGCAGTGCTGGCATCCCATTTAGATGCTGGTTCAAGACCCAGTGGCTTGACTTCTGATCCAGCTCTCCGCTATGGCCTGGGAAAGCAGCAGAAGATGGCCCAAGCCCTGGGGTCCCTGCACCGTGGAAGACCCAGAAGAAGCTCCTGGCTCCCAGCTGCAGAACGGCCCAGCTCTGGCTATTGCAGCCAACTGGGGAGTCAACCAGTGGATGGAAGACCTCTTTTTCTCTATATCTTTATCTATTTGCCTCTCCTCTCTCTATGTAACTTTGACTTTCAGATAAATAAATAAATCTTTGAAAAAATATAATAAAATGAGGTACCAAAGATTTTAAAGCAGTCATCATAAAAATGCCTCAACAAGCAGTTACAAAGTTTTGAAACAAATGAACAAATTAAAAGATTCAGTAAAGGAGCATAAAATTTAAGTAAGAAACAACTGAGTTAAGAAATCACAGTTTTGGCTGGCGCTGTGGTTCATGTGGCTAATCCTCCGCCTACAGCGCCAGCATCTTGGGTTCTAGTCCCAGCTGGGGCTCCTCTTCCAGTGCAGCTCTCTGCTGCAGCCCAGGAGGGCAGCAGAGCATGGCCCAAGTGCTTGGGTCTCTGCATCCACCTGGGAAACCGGGAGGAAACACCCAGCTCCTGGCTTCAGATCGGTGCATCGCCAGCGGTGGCAGCCATTGGGGGAGTAAACCGATGGAAGGAAGACCTTTCTCTATGTCTCTCTCTCTCACTGTCTATAACTCTCTCTCGTTGTCTAGCTCTGCCTGTCAAAAAAAAAAAAAAATTACAGCGATGTAGCACAGTGGGTAAAGCTGCCACCTGCAGTGCCAGCATCCCATTTGGCCACCAGTTCAAGTCCCAGTTGCTCCACTTCTGATCCGGCTCTCTGCTATGTCCTGTGAAGGCAGTGGAGGATGGCCCAATTCCTTGGGCCCCTGCACCCATGTGGGAGACCTGGAGGAAACTCCTAGCTACTGGCCTCAAATCAGCTCAGCTCCAGCCATTGCAGCCAATAGGAGAATGAATCAAAGGATGGAAGACTCTCTTCCTCCCTCTCTCTCTCTCTGCCTCTCCTTCTTTGTTGTAACTCTTTCAAACAAGTAAATAAATCTTAAAAAAAAAATGGCAATCTCATATAAACAGCTTCTTAAAAATGTGTATAACCTAAGTGTTTAATATGGGAAGAAAACGGAACTAAAAGAATGTATGACAAAATTATTGTTGAATTTGTCCCCAATTTGGCAACAAACATAAAATTTTCTCAAAAGGTTAAACAAACCTCAACTGGATAAACCAAAGAGGTCCCCACCAAATACAAAGTTCCCTTCAAAAACCACCTAAAAAGGCCGGTACCATGGCTCAATAGGCTAATCCTCTGCCTGCAGCGGCAGTACCCCATGTTCTATTCCCGGTTGGGGTGCCGGATTCTTACCCGGTTGCCCCTCTTCCAGTCCAGCTCTCTGCTGTGGCCCGGGAAGGCAGTGGAGGATGGCCCAAGTGCTTGGGCCCTGCACCCACATGGCAGACCAGGAGGAAGCACCTGGCTCCTGGCTTCAGATCAGAACAGTGCGCCAGCTGTAGCGGCCATTTGGGGGTGAACCAAAGGAAGGAAAACCTCTCTCTCTCTCTCTCTCTCTCTCTCTCTCTCCACTGTCGAACTCTGCCTATCCAAAAAAAAAAAAAAATTTAAAAGACACCAACAAAGTGCCAGTATAAGCATATGGGAGAGAAATTAATGCAAGAAAATTCTTAGATGAAGCAAAGTGTTGATAGAAACATTTGCCAAATCCACTGCACATTCATAATAGAACCTCTCAAGGAGTTACAATTAGAGAGAAATGTCCTCAATTTCCTAACTAGTATCTATAAAATATCTACAGCTAATGTCACACTTAGTGATATACTCAAATCTTTCCAGAATTCTTTCTGTGACTAAACAGGTTGCCTACCATCACTGTTTTAATAGTGCCCCAAAAATCCAAAAGCCACAAAAACCCTTAATATATTATGATGAGGCCATAAAAACTATCTAGACTGTGAAGTAAGAATTAAAACTGCTTCTTTCATAAATGATATGATTACCTACACTGAAAAATCCAAAAAAGTCACAGAAGAGCTCCAAAAACTAATTGTTATATGACAGATGAATGACAGAAAATTAATACGAAATGGTCCACCATGTTCTCACATATGGCACAATAAACAAGTGGAAACTGAAACTTAAAAAACAATATCAGCCGGCACGGTGGCTCAATAGGCTAATCCTCCACCTGCAGTGCAGGCACACTGCGTTCTAGTCCTGGTCAGGGGGCCAGATTCTGTCCCGGTTGCCCCTCTTCCAGGCCAGCTCTTTGCTGTGGCCTGAGTGTGCAGTGGAGGATGGCCCAAGTGCTTCAGCCCTGCACCAGCATGGGAGACCAGGAGAAGCACCTGGCTCCTGGCTTCGGATCAGTGTGGTGCGCCAGCCATAGTACGCTGGCCACAGTAGCCATTGGAGGGTGAACCAACGGTAAAGGAAAAGCTTTCTCTGTCTCTCTCTCTCTCTCTCGCTGTCTACTCTGCCTGTCAAAAAAAAAAAAAAAAATCATGTACAAAGCACCTCTCAAAAATATCAAGCATAAATATAACAAAGTATGCATTAGAGCTTCATTAGATAAACTCCAAAATGCTGATGAAAGATAATGCAAAGGGGTTAAATAAATGGAGAGATTTCCCACGTTCCTGAAGAGGAAGATTAGACATGTCAAGATTTCAGTTCTTCCCAAGTCAATTCTGCAGACTTAATACAACCTCAAAATGAAAACTCTAACAAGTTACTTTGGGAATACCAACAAACTAGCTCTAAATTATGGAACATTATAATACCATTTTATCTTATATACTGAACTGTCATCAATTGTAATTCTCAGTACAAGGTTTTAGCAACAATTGCCTTAGAGTTTAGAATATTCTTCACAATTTCAATCCATTTTCAAAGAATATCAGTTTCTCAGTCACTGGTTTATTCTGCATACATCCACTATATCTGGGAACCAAATCTGTGACTAGGAATGCAATCTATGTCTTCAGGGCAGATGACAAAAGCAGAACTACTTGAGTTACCATCACCACCTCTCAGGATCTAAATTGACAGGAAGCTGAATTCAGGACCCAGGGCCAGAATCAAGCACAGTACTCTGAAGTGGGACACAAGCACATTCACTTCTAGGCCAAACAACCATTTCTCTATGAATTTTGTGAGGACCTATGGTATAAATCATAACTATATGTTTTGTTTGTAGCTGCTTCTTGATGCATAATCATTTATATTATATACATTTTAATTTATATGTAATTAATCAATTTTTATTATGTATAGATTTTTTCATAATTACATATTATTTCTCAAGTGAATTCCTATTTTCTTATAGGCCATAGATGATTTTATTAGATAACTCCTGCATATCTGTGAAACATAGACCTCTTTTTTTTATTTATTTGACATGTAGAGCTATAGACAGTGAGAGAGAAACACAGAGAAAGGTCTTCCTTCCATTGGTTCACCCTCCAAATGGTCAATACGGCCAGCACTGCGCTGATCTGAAGCCAGGAGCCAGGTGCTTCTTGCTAGTCTCCCATGCAGGTGCAGGAGCCCAAGCACTTGGGCCATCCTCCACTGCCCTCCTGGGCCACAGCAGAGAGCTCGACTGGAAGAGGAGCAACTGGGACTAGAAACCGGAGCCCATATGGGATGCCGCCACCACAGACGGAGGATTAACCAAGTGATCCATGGCACCAGCCCAACATAGACCTCTTTAATTTATCTTTTCCAAATAAGTACATAATTCTCCAGATTTCTACTATTTTACATAATAGATTTTTGTGATTTTACCTCCATCACTTCTTACACTTTTCTCTTTTATTATGAAGTTTTTGAATGCTCTTTCTGCTTCTTCACTGTCAATATTTTATTTAAATCTCATTAAGCTTTTTCTTCCAATAGCTTTATATTCAATTTTATTTAAATTCATACAATAAGTCCATTTATTCATGAAATGATCTTTTTTATATAAAAATTGGATACAGCTTATTTTATAATTGTTTATTGTCTATAAAAATGTAATTGTCTATAAAAATCAAACTCCAGTAGTTTTCGTATTAATAATACTTCTCGGCTGCTCCTTTCTCAATCCAGCTTTCTGCTTACGGCTTGGGAAAGCAGAGAAGGATGGCCCAAGTACTTGGACTCTGAACCTACATTCAAGACCTGGAAGAAGCTCCTGGTCCCTGTCTTCAGATCAGCCCAGTCTCACGGTCTTTTGATGAGTAAATCAGTGGATAGACAACCTTTCTCTCTGCCTCTCTCTCTCTGTAACCCTGCCTCCCAAATTAATAAATATAATATTTTTTAAAAAGTATAAAACAAAGCTCTACTTGTTCCAGTGCAATTTGTCAAAACTAAGGAAACACAAAAAATAGATGGTCATAGAATTTTTACAGTGGTTCCATGAAATTTATAGATTAACTAGATCACAAAATGTATATACATTTTCACAATTCTAATTTTTCTAATCCATAAACAGGCTTTCTTTCCACTTATTTGCATCAACTTCAATTTCTCAACCAATATTTATAGATTACAGTGTGCAGATCTTACACTCCTTTGATTATTTATTGCTGGGGCTGGCATTGTGGCACAGTGGGTTAACACCCTGGCCTGAAGAGCCGGATCCGACATGGGCACCATTTTGAGACCCAGCTCTCTGCTATGGCCTGGGAAAGCAGTAGAAGATGGCCCCAGTCCCTGGGCCCCTGCACCGCTGTGGGAGACCTGAAGAAGCTCCCGGCTCCTGGCTTTGGATTGGCACAGCTCCAGCCATTGCAGCCAACTGGAGAGTGAACCATTGGATAGAAGACCCATTTCTCTCTCTCTCTCTCTCTCTCTCTCTCTCTCTCTCTCTCTCTCTTCCTCTCCTCTCTGTGTATAACTCTTTCAAATAAACAAATAAATCTTTAATTGAAAATTTATTTCTAAGTATTTTATTGCCTATTTATTTACTGTTACAGGAGATGGGCCTATTTTCTTAGTTTCTTCTGTAGATGGTCTAATGATAGTACATGTAGAAAACCCCATTTGTTTTTACATCCTTCTTTTGTGTCCCTGCATTTTACTGAATTTTTAAATTCTGACAGTTCCAACAGTTTTTGGTACAGTCTTTATAATTTTCTATGCATCAGACCATGTCTTCTGCAAACACAGAAAATTTTGGTTTTTTTCTAGTAACAGATTTTTTTTCCTCTTGCAATACTCTTTTATCTCACTTCCAACATTATTTTGAGTATCAATGGAGAGAGTGCGCTACCTTGTTTTGTTCCAAAATTTAGAGGAAAAAAATATTTTGCCATTTCCCAATGAAGTATGGTATTAGCTATGAGTTTGTGATATACAGTTTTAATTAAATTGGGATGCATTATCTATATGTTTAATTTGTAGAGAAACTGGACATGAAAAGATCGTGAATTTTGTTAAATGCCTTCCTGTATCAATTGAGATTACTAAATATCCTTGTCCTTTATTCTGTCAAAATGCTGTGTTACATTTTATTGATTTGTATAAATTTGAATTACTGCCTTCTGGGAAAATATTATTTTATTCTTTTAATGTGTCAATGAATTTGGATTTCTAGGTTTTTTTTAAAGATTTATTTTTTTTTTGAAAGGCAGAGTTACAGAAGCAGAGACCAAGGGAGACAGAGAGGTCTTCTATCCACTGGTTC